>NW_028153967.1:0-163000 GCF_964211835.1 Anser anser
GGCACCACTGGGGATGCACCCCGGCAAGTCCAGAGAGTGCACTGGCACCACTGGGGATGCACTGCACTGAGTCCAGGGAGTGCACTGGCACCACTGGGGATGCACTGCAGTGAGTCCAGAGAGTGCACTGGCACCACTGGGTATGCACCCCGGTGAGTCCAGAGAGTGCACTGGCACCACTGGAGATGCAGTGCAGTGAGACCACAGATTGCAGTGGCACCACTGGGAATGGAGTGCAGCGAGTCCAGAGAGTGCACTGGTACGATTGGGGATGCAGTGCAGTGAGTCCAGAGAGTGCACTGGCACCACTGGGGATGCAATGCAGTGAGTCCTGAGAGTGCACTGGCACCACTGGGGATGAACCCCGGCAAGTCCAGAGAGTGCACTCCCGGACTCACTGACGTGCATCCCCAGTGGTGCCATTGCACTCTCTGGACTCACTGCACTGCATCCCCAGTGGTGCCAGTGCACTCACTGGACTCACTGCAGTGCATCCCCAGTGGTGCCAGTGCACTCACTGGACTCACTGCACTGCATCCCCAGTGGTGTCAGGGCACTCTCTGGACTCACTGCACTGCATCCCCAGTGGTCCGAGTGCACTCTCTGCCCTCACTGCAGTGCATCCCCAGTGGTGCCAGTGCACTCTCTGCACTCACTGCAGTGCATCCCCAGTGGTGCCAGTGCAATCTCTGGGCTCACCGGGGTTCATCCCCAGTGGTGCTAGTGCACTCTCTGGACTCACTGCACTGCATCCCCAGTGGTGCCAGTGCACTCTCTGGACTCACTGCAGTGCATCCCCAGTGATGCCCGTGCACTCTCTGCACTCACTGCACTGCATCCCCAGTGGTGCCAGTGCACTCTCTGGACTCACTGCACTGCATCCCCAGTGGTGCCAGTGCACTCTCTGGACTCACTGCACTGCATCCCCAAGGTGCCAGTGCACTCTCTGGACTCAACTGCACTGCATCCCCAGTGGTGCCCGTGCACTCTCTGGACTCACTGCAGTGCATACCCAGTGGTGCCAGTGCACTCTCTGGACTCACTGCATTGCATCCCCAGTGGTGCCAGTGCACTCTCTGGACTCACTGCACTGCATCCCCAGTGGTGCCAGTGCACTCTTTGGAGTCACTGCACTGCATCCCCAGTGGTACCTGTCCAGTCTCTGGACTCACTACAGTTCATCACCAGTGGAGCCAGTGCACTCTCTGGACTCACTGCACTGCATCCCCAGTGGTGCCAGTGCACTCTCTGGACTCACTGCACTCCATCGCCACTGGTGCCAGTCCACTCTCTGGACTCACTGCACTGCATCCCCAGTGGTGCCAGTGCACTCTCTGCACTCATGCACTGCATCCCCACTGGTGCCAGTGCACTCTTTGGACTCACTGCAGTGCATGAACAGTGGTGCCAACGTACTCTCTGGACTCACTGCACTGCATCCCCAGTGGTGCCAGTGTAGTCTCTGGACTCACTGTAGTGCATCCCCAGTGGTGCCAGTGCAATCTCTGGACTCACTGCAGTGCAGCTCCAGTTGGTGCCAGTGCAGTCTCTGGACTCACTGCACTGCATCCCCAGTGGTGCCAGTGCACTCTCTGGACTCACTGCAGTGCATCCCCAGTGGTGCCAGTGCACTCTCTGCACTCACTGCACTGCATCCCCAGTGGTGCCAGTGCACTCTCTGCACTCACTGCACCGCATCCCCAGTGGTGCCAGTGCACTCTCTGGACTCACTGCAGTGCATCCCCAGTGGTGCCAGTGCACTCTCTGGACTCACTGCAGTGCATCCCCAGTGGTGCCAGTGCAATCTCTGGGCTCACCGGGGTGCATCCCCAGTGGTGCCAGTGCACTCTCTGGACTCACTGCACTGCATCCCCAGTGGTGCCAGTGCACTCTCTGGACTCACTGCAGTGCATCCCCAGTGGTGCCAGTGCACTCTCTGCACTCACTGCACTGCATCCCCAGTGGTGCCAGTGCACTCTCTGCACTCACTGCACTGCATCGCCAGTGGTGCCAGTGCACTCTCTGGACTCACTGCACTGCATCCCCAGTGGTGCCAGTGCACTCTCTGGACTCACTGCGCTGCATCCCCAGTGGTGCCAGTGTACTCTCTGGACTCACTGCGCTGCATCCCCAGTGGTGCCAATGCACTCTCTGGACTCACTGCGCTGCATCCCCAGTGGTGCCAGTGCACTCTCTGCACTCACTGCACTGCAACCCCAGTGGTGCCAGTGCACTATCTGGACTCATTGCAGTGCATCCCCAGTGGTGCCAGTGCACTCTCTGAGTCATTGCACTGCATTCCCAGTGGTGCCAGTGCACTCTCTGGACTCACTGCAGTGCATCCCCAGTGGTGCCAGTGCACTCTCTGGACTCAATGCAGTGCACCCCCACTGGTGCCAGTGCAGTCTCTGGACTCACTGCACTGCATCCCCAGTGGTGCCAGTGCACTCTCTGGACTCACTGCAGTGCATCCCCAGTGGTGCCAGTGCACTCTCTGGACTCACTGAACTGCATCCCCAGTGGTGCCAGTGCACTCTCTGGACTCACTGCAGTGCATCCCCAGTGGTGCCAGTGCACTCTCTGGACTCACTGCGCTGCATCCCCAGTGGTGCCAGTACACTCTCTGGACTCACTGCACTGCATCCCCAGTGGTGCCAGTGCACTCTCTGCACTCACTGCACTGCATCCCCAGTGGTGCCAGTGCACTATCTGGACTCATTGCAGTGCATCCCCTGTGGTGCCAGTGCACTCTCTGAGTCACTGCACTGCATTCCTAGTGGTGCCAGTGCACTCTCTGGACTCACTGCAGTGCATCCCCAGTGGTGCCAGTGCACTCTCTGGACTCACTGCACTGCATCCCCAGTGGTGCCAGTGCACTCTCTGGACTCACTGCAGTGCACCCCCACTGGTGCCAGTGCACTCTCTGGAGTCACTGCACTGCATCCTCAGTGGTGCCAGTGCACTCTCTGGACTCACTGCACTGCATCCCCAGTGGTGTCAGGGCACTCTCTGGACTCACTGCACTGCATCCCCAGTGGTCCGAGTGCACTCTCTGCCCTCACTGCAGTGCATCCCCAGTGGTGCCAGTGCACTCTCTGCACTCACTGCAGTGCATCCCCAGTGGTGCCAGTGCAATCTCTGGGCTCACCGGGGTTCATCCCCAGTGGTGCTAGTGCACTCTCTGGACTCACTGCACTGCATCCCCAGTGGTGCCAGTGCACTCTCTGGACTCACTGCAGTGCATCCCCAGTGGTGCCCGTGCACTCTCTGCACTCACTGCACTGCATCCCCAGTGGTGCCAGTGCACTCTCTGGACTCACTGCAGTGCATCCCCAGTGGTGCCAGTGCACTCTCTGGACTCACTGCACTGCATCCCCAAGGTGCCAGTGCACTCTCTGGACTCAACTGCACTGCATCCCCAGTGGTGCCCGTGCACTCTCTGGACTCACTGCAGTGCATACCCAGTGGTGCCAGTGCACTCTCTGGACTCACTGCATTGCATCCCCAGTGGTGCCAGTGCACTCTCTGGACTCACTGCACTGCATCCCCAGTGGTGCCAGTGCACTCTTTGGAGTCACTGCACTGCATCCCCAGTGGTACCTGTCCAGTCTCTGGACTCACTACAGTTCATCACCAGTGGAGCCAGTGCACTCTCTGGACTCACTGCACTGCATCCCCAGTGGTGCCAGTGCACTCTCTGGACTCACTGCACTCCATCGCCACTGGTGCCAGTCCACTCTCTGGACTCACTGCACTGCATCCCCAGTGGTGCCGGTGCACTCTCTGCACTCATGCACTGCATCCCCACTGGTGCCAGTGCACTCTTTGGACTCACTGCAGTGCATGAACAGTGGTGCCAACGTACTCTCTGGACTCACTGCACTGCATCCCCAGTGGTGCCAGTGTAGTCTCTGGACTCACTGTAGTGCATCCCCAGTGGTGCCAGTGCAATCTCAGGACTCACTGCAGTGCAGCTCCAGTTGGTGCCAGTGCAGTCTCTGGACTCACTGCACTGCATCCCCAGTGGTGCCAGTGCACTCTCTGGACTCACTGCAGTGCATCCCCAGTGGTGCCAGTGCACTCTCTGGAGTCACTGCAGTGTATCCCCAGTGGTGCCAGTGCACTCTCTGGAGTCACAGCACTGCATCAACAGTGGTGCCTCTGCACTCTCTGGAGTCACTGAACTGCATCCCCAGTGGTGCCAGAGCACTCTCTGGACTCACTGCAGTGCATCCCCAGTGGTGCCAGTGCACTCTGTGGACTCACTGCACCGCATCCCAATGGTGCCAGTGCAGTCTCTGGACTCACTGCACTGCATCCCCAGTGGTGCCAGTGCACTCTCTGGACTCAGTGCACTGCATCCCCAGTGGTGCCAGTGCACCCTCTGGAATCACTGCAGTGCATCCCCAGTGGTGCCAGTGCACTCTCTGGAGTCACTGCAGTGCATCCCCAGTGGTGCCAGTGCACTCTCTGGACTCACTGCACTACATCCCCAGTGGTGCCAGTGCACTCTCTGGACTCACTGCACTGCATCCCCAGTGGTGCCAGTGCACTCTCTGGACTCACTGCACTGCATCCCCAGTGGTGCCAGGGCACTCTCCGGACTCACTGCAGTGCATCCGCAGTGGTGCCAGTGCACTCTTTCGAGTGACTGCAGTGCATCCCCAGTGGTGCCAGTGCACTCTCTGGACTCACTGCACTGCATCGCCAGTGGTGCCAGTGCACTCTCTGGACTCACGGCAGTGCATCCCCAGTGGTGCCAGTGCACTCTCTGGAGTCACAGCACTGCATCAACAGTGGTGCCTCTGCACTCTCTGGAGTCACTGCACTGCATCCCCAGTGGTGCCAGTGCACTCTCTGGACTCACTGCAGTGCATCCCCAGTGGTGCCAGTGCACTCTCTGGACTCACTGCAGTGCATCCCCAGTGGTGCCAGTGCACTCTCTGGACTCAATGCACTGCATCCCCAGTGGTGCCAGTGCACTCTCTGTAATTACTGCAGTGCATCCCCAGTGGTGCCACTGCACTCTCTGGACTCACTGCACTGCATCCACAGTGGTGCCAGTGCACTCTCTGGACTCACTGCATTGCATCCCCAGTGGTGCCAGTGCAATCTCTGGACTCACTGCACTGCATCCCCAGTGGTGCCAGGGCACTCTCTGGACTCACTGCACTTCATCCCCAGTGGTGCCAGTGCACTCTCTGCCCTCACTGCAGTGCATCCCCAGTGGTGCCAGTGCACTATCTGCACTCACTGCAGTGCATCCCCAGTGGTGCCAGTGCAATCTCTGGGCTCACCGGGGTGCATCCCCAGTGGTGCCAGTGCACTCTCTGGACTCACTGCACTGCATCCCCAGTGGTGCCAGTGCACTCTCTGGACTCACTGCAGTGCATCCCCAGTGGTGCCAGTGCACTCTCTGGACTCACTGCACTGCATCCCCAGTGGTGCCAGTGCACTCTCTGGACTCACTGCAGTGCATCCCCAGTGGTGCCAGTGCACTCTCTGGACTCACTGCACTACATCTCCAGTGGTGCCAGTGCACTCTCTGGACTCACTGCGCTGCATCCCCAGTGGTGCCAGTGTACTCTCTGGACTCACTGCACTGCATCCCCAGTGGTGCCAGCGCACTCTCTGCACTCACTGCACTGCATCCCCAGTGGTGCCAGTGAACTCTCTGCACTCACTGCACCGCATCCCCAGTGGTGCCAGTGCACTATCTGGACTCATTGCAGTGCATCCCCTGTGGTGCCAGTGCACTCTCTGAGTCACTGCACTGCATTCCCAGTGGTGCCAGTGCACTCTCTGGACTCACTGCAGTGCATCCCCAGTGGTGCCAGTGCACTCTCTGCACTCACTGCAGTGCATCCCCAGTGGTGCCAGTGCAATCTCTGGGCTCACCGGGGTGCATCCCCAGTGGTGCCAGTGCACTCTCTGGACTCACTGCACTGCATCCCCAGTGGTGCCAGTGCACTCTCTGGACTCACTGCAGTGCATCCCCAGTGGTGCCAGTGCACTCTCTGCACTCACTGCACTGCATCCCCAGTGGTGCCAGTGCACTCTCTGCACTCACTGCACTGCATCCCCAGTGGTGCCAGTGCACTATCTGGACTCATTGCAGTGCATCCCCTGTGGTGCCAGTGCACTCTCTGAGTCACTGCACTGCATTCCCAGTTGTGCCAGTGCACTCTCTGGACTCACTGCAGTGCATCCCCAGTGGTGCCAGTGCACTCTCTGGACTCAGTGCACTGCATCCCCAGTGGTGCCAGTGCACCCTCTGGAATCACTGCAGTGCATCCCCAGTGGTGCCAGTGCACTCTCTGGAGTCACTGCAGTGCATCCCCAGTGGTGCCAGTGCACTCTCTGGACTCACTGCACTACATCCCCAGTGGTGCCAGTGCACTCTCTGGACTCACTGCACTGCATCCCCAGTGGTGCCAGTGCACTCTCTGGACTCACTGCACTGCATCCCCAGTGGTGCCAGGGCACTCTCCGGACTCACTGCAGTGCATCCGCAGTGGTGCCAGTGCACTCTTTCGAGTGACTGCAGTGCATCCCCAGTGGTGCCAGTGCACTCTCTGGACTCACTGCACTGCATCGCCAGTGGTGCCAGTGCACTCTCTGGACTCACGGCAGTGCATCCCCAGTGGTGCCAGTGCACTCTCTGGAGTCACAGCACTGCATCAACAGTGGTGCCTCTGCACTCTCTGGAGTCACTGCACTGCATCCCCAGTGGTGCCAGTGCACTCTCTGGACTCACTGCAGTGCATCCCCAGTGGTGCCAGTGCACTCTCTGGACTCACTGCAGTGCATCCCCAGTGGTGCCAGTGCACTCTCTGGACTCAATGCACTGCATCCCCAGTGGTGCCAGTGCACTCTCTGTAATTACTGCAGTGCATCCCCAGTGGTGCCACTGCACTCTCTGGACTCACTGCACTGCATCCACAGTGGTGCCAGTGCACTCTCTGGACTCACTGCATTGCATCCCCAGTGGTGCCAGTGCAATCTCTGGACTCACTGCACTGCATCCCCAGTGGTGCCAGGGCACTCTCTGGACTCACTGCACTTCATCCCCAGTGGTGCCAGTGCACTCTCTGCCCTCACTGCAGTGCATCCCCAGTGGTGCCAGTGCACTATCTGCACTCACTGCAGTGCATCCCCAGTGGTGCCAGTGCAATCTCTGGGCTCACCGGGGTGCATCCCCAGTGGTGCCAGTGCACTCTCTGGACTCACTGCACTGCATCCCCAGTGGTGCCAGTGCACTCTCTGGACTCACTGCAGTGCATCCCCAGTGGTGCCAGTGCACTCTCTGGACTCACTGCACTGCATCCCCAGTGGTGCCAGTGCACTCTCTGGACTCACTGCAGTGCATCCCCAGTGGTGCCAGTGCACTCTCTGGACTCACTGCACTACATCTCCAGTGGTGCCAGTGCACTCTCTGGACTCACTGCGCTGCATCCCCAGTGGTGCCAGTGTACTCTCTGGACTCACTGCACTGCATCCCCAGTGGTGCCAGCGCACTCTCTGCACTCACTGCACTGCATCCCCAGTGGTGCCAGTGCACTCTCTGCACTCACTGCACCGCATCCCCAGTGGTGCCAGTGCACTATCTGGACTCATTGCAGTGCATCCCCTGTGGTGCCAGTGCACTCTCTGAGTCACTGCACTGCATTCCCAGTGGTGCCAGTGCACTCTCTGGACTCACTGCAGTGCATCCCCAGTGGTGCCAGTGCACTCTCTGCACTCACTGCAGTGCATCCCCAGTGGTGCCAGTGCAATCTCTGGGCTCACCGGGGTGCATCCCCAGTGGTGCCAGTGCACTCTCTGGACTCACTGCACTGCATCCCCAGTGGTGCCAGTGCACTCTCTGGACTCACTGCAGTGCATCCCCAGTGGTGCCAGTGCACTCTCTGCACTCACTGCACTGCATCCCCAGTGGTGCCAGTGCACTCTCTGCACTCACTGCACTGCATCCCCAGTGGTGCCAGTGCACTATCTGGACTCATTGCAGTGCATCCCCTGTGGTGCCAGTGCACTCTCTGAGTCACTGCACTGCATTCCCAGTTGTGCCAGTGCACTCTCTGGACTCACTGCAGTGCATCTCCAGTGGTGCCAGTGCACTCTCTGGACTCAATGCAGTGCATCCCCAGTGGTGCCAGTGCAGTCTCTGGACTCACTGCACTGCATCCCCAGTGGTGCCAGTGCACTCTCTGGACTCACTGCAGTGCATCCCCAGTGGTGCCAGTGCACTCTCTGGACTCACTGAACTGCATCCCCAGTGGTGCCAGTGCACTCTCTGGACTCACTGCAGTGCATCCCCAGTGGTGCCAGTGCACTCTCTGGACTCACTGCGCTGCATCCCCAGTGGTGCCAGTGCACTCTCTGGACTCACTGCACTGCATCCCCAGTGGTGCCAGTGCACTCTCTGCACTCACTGCACTGCATCCCCAGTGGTGCCAGTGCACTATCTGGACTCATTGCAGTGCATCCCCTGTGGTGCCAGTGCACTCTCTGGACTCATTGCACTGCATCCCCAGTGGTGCCAGTGCACTCTCTGGACTCACTGCAGTGCACCCCCACTGGTGCCAGTGCACTCTCTGGACTCAGTGCACTGCATCCCCAGTGGTGTCAGTGCACTCTCTGGACTCACTGCACTGCATCCCCAAGGTGCCAGTGCACTCTCTGGACTCACTGCGCTGCATCCCCAGTGGTGCCAGTGTAGTCTCTGGACTCACTGTAGTGCATCCCCAGTGGTGCCAGTGCAATCTCAGGACTCACTGCAGTGCAGCTCCAGTTGGTGCTAGTGCAGTCTCTGGACTCACTGCACTGCATCCCCAGTGGTGCCAGTGCACTCTCTGGACTCACTGCAGTGCATCCCCAGTGGTGCCAGTGCACTCTCTGGAGTCACTGCAGTGTATCCCCTGTGGTGCCAGTGCACTCTCTGGACTCACTGAACTGCATCCCCATTGGTGCCAGTGCACTCTCTGGACTCACTGCAGTGCATCCCCAGTGGTGCCAGTGCACTCTCTGGACTCACTGCACTGCATCGCCAGTGGTGCCAGTGCACTCTCTGCACTCACTGCACTGCATCCCCAGTGGTGCCAGTGCACTCTCTGGACTCACTGCACTGCATCCCCAGTGGTGCCAGTGCACTCTCTGGACTCACTGCACTGCATCCCCAGTGGTGCCAGTGCACTCTGTGGAGTCAGAGCACTGCATCCCCAGTGGTGCAAGGGCACTCTCTGGACTCACTGCACTGCATCCCCAGTGGTGCCACTGCACTCTCTGGACTCACTGCAGTGCATCCCCAGTGGTGCCAGTGCACTCTCTGGACTCACTGCAGTGCATCCGCAGTGGTGCCAGTGCACTCTCTGGACTCACTGCACTGCATCCCCAGTGGTGCCAGTGCACTCTCTGGAGTCACTGCAGTGCATCCCCAGTGGTGCCAGTGCACTCTCTGGACTCACTGCACTGCATCCCCAGTGATGCCAGTGTACTCTCTGGACTCACTGCAGTGCATCCCCAGTGGTGCCACTGCACTCTCTGGACTCACTGCACTGCATCACCATTGGTGCCAGTGCACTCTCCGGACTCACTGCAGTGCATCCGCAGTGGTGCCAGTGCACTCTCTGGACTCACTGCAGTGCATCCCCACTGGTGCCAGTGCACTCTCTGGACTCACTGCAGTGCATCCCCAGTGGTGCCAGTGCACTCTCTGGACTCAGTGCACTGCATCCCCAGTGGTGCCAGTGCACTCTCTGGAGTCACAGCACTGCATCAACAGTGGTGCCTCTGCACTCTCTGGAGTCACTGCACTGCATCCCCAGTGGTGCCAGTGCACTCTCTGGACTCACTGCAGTGCATCCCCAGTGGTGCCAGTGCACTCTCTGCACTCACTGCACCGCATCCCCAGTGGTGCCAGTGCACTATCTGGACTCATTGCAGTGCATCCCCTGTGGTGCCAGTGCACTCTCTGAGTCACTGCACTGCATTCCCAGTGGTGCCAGTGCACTCTCTGGACTCACTGCAGTGCATCCCCAGTGGTGCCAGTGCACTCTCTGCACTCACTGCAGTGCATCCCCAGTGGTGCCAGTGCAATCTCTGGGCTCACCGGGGTGCATCCCCAGTGGTGCCAGTGCACTCTCTGGACTCACTGCACTGCATCCCCAGTGGTGCCAGTGCACTCTCTGGACTCACTGCAGTGCATCCCCAGTGGTGCCAGTGCACTCTCTGCACTCACTGCACTGCATCCCCAGTGGTGCCAGTGCACTCTCTGCACTCACTGCACTGCATCCCCAGTGGTGCCAGTGCACTCTCTGGACTCACTGCACTGCATCCCCAGTGGTGCCAGTGCACTCTCTGGACTCACTGCGCTGCATCCCCAGTGGTGCCAGTGTACTCTCTGGACTCACTGCGCTGCATCCCCAGTGGTGCCAATGCACTCTCTGGACTCACTGCGCTGCATCCCCAGTGGTGCCAGTGCACTCTCTGCACTCACTGCACTGCAACCCCAGTGGTGCCAGTGCACTATCTGGACTCATTGCAGTGCATCCCCTGTGGTGCCAGTGCACTCTCTGAGTCACTGCACTGCATTCCCAGTTGTGCCAGTGCACTCTCTGGACTCACTGCAGTGCATCCCCAGTGGTGCCAGTGCACTCTCTGGACTCAATGCAGTGCACCCCCACTGGTGCCAGTGCAGTCTCTGGACTCACTGCACTGCATCCCCAGTGGTGCCAGTGCACTCTCTGGACTCACTGCAGTGCATCCCCAGTGGTGCCAGTGCACTCTCTGGACTCACTGAACTGCATCCCCAGTGGTGCCAGTGCACTCTCTGGACTCACTGCGCTGCATCCCCAGTGGTGCCAGTGCACTCTCTGGACTCACTGCACTGCATCCCCAGTGGTGCCAGTGCACTCTCTGCACTCACTGCACTGCATCCCCAGTGGTGCCAGTGCACTATCTGGACTCATTGCAGTGCATCCCCTGTGGTGCCAGTGCACTCTCTGGACTCACTGCACTGCATCCCCAGTGGTGCCAGTGCACTCTCTGGACTCACTGCAGTGCACCCCCACTGGTGCCAGTGCACTCTCTGGACTCAGTGCACTGCATCCCCAGTGGTGTCAGTGCACTCTCTGGACTCACTGCACTGCATCCCCAAGGTGCCAGTGCACTCTCTGGACTCAACTGCACTGCATCCCCAGTGGTGCCAGTGCACTCTCTGGACTCACTGCACTGCATCCCCAGTGGTGCCAGTGCACTCTGTGGAGTCAGAGCACTGCATCCCCAGTGGTGCAAGGGCACTCTCTGGACTCACTGCACTGCATCCCCAGTGGTGCCACTGCACTCTCTGGACTCACTGCAGTGCATCCCCAGTGGTGCCAGTGCACTCTCTGGACTCACTGCAGTGCATCCGCAGTGGTGCCAGTGCACTCTCTGGACTCACTGCACTGCATCCCCAGTGGTGCCAGTGCACTCTCTGGAGTCACTGCAGTGCATCCCCAGTGGTGCCAGTGCACTCTCTGGACTCACTGCACTGCATCCCCAGTGATGCCAGTGTACTCTCTGGACTCACTGCAGTGCATCCCCAGTGGTGCCACTGCACTCTCTGGACTCACTGCACTGCATCACCATTGGTGCCAGTGCACTCTCCGGACTCACTGCAGTGCATCCGCAGTGGTGCCAGTGCACTCTCTGGACTCACTGCAGTGCATCCCCACTGGTGCCAGTGCACTCTCTGGACTCACTGCAGTGCATCCCCAGTGGTGCCAGTGCACTCTCTGGACTCAGTGCACTGCATCCCCAGTGGTGCCAGTGCACTCTCTGGAGTCACAGCACTGCATCAACAGTGGTGCCTCTGCACTCTCTGGAGTCACTGCACTGCATCCCCAGTGGTGCCAGTGCACTCTCTGGACTCACTGCAGTGCATCCCCAGTGGTGCCAGTGCACTCTCTGCACTCACTGCACCGCATCCCCAGTGGTGCCAGTGCACTATCTGGACTCATTGCAGTGCATCCCCTGTGGTGCCAGTGCACTCTCTGAGTCACTGCACTGCATTCCCAGTGGTGCCAGTGCACTCTCTGGACTCACTGCAGTGCATCCCCAGTGGTGCCAGTGCACTCTCTGCACTCACTGCAGTGCATCCCCAGTGGTGCCAGTGCAATCTCTGGGCTCACCGGGGTGCATCCCCAGTGGTGCCAGTGCACTCTCTGGACTCACTGCACTGCATCCCCAGTGGTGCCAGTGCACTCTCTGGACTCACTGCAGTGCATCCCCAGTGGTGCCAGTGCACTCTCTGCACTCACTGCACTGCATCCCCAGTGGTGCCAGTGCACTCTCTGCACTCACTGCACTGCATCCCCAGTGGTGCCAGTGCACTCTCTGGACTCACTGCACTGCATCCCCAGTGGTGCCAGTGCACTCTCTGGACTCACTGCGCTGCATCCCCAGTGGTGCCAGTGTACTCTCTGGACTCACTGCGCTGCATCCCCAGTGGTGCCAATGCACTCTCTGGACTCACTGCGCTGCATCCCCAGTGGTGCCAGTGCACTCTCTGCACTCACTGCACTGCAACCCCAGTGGTGCCAGTGCACTATCTGGACTCATTGCAGTGCATCCCCTGTGGTGCCAGTGCACTCTCTGAGTCACTGCACTGCATTCCCAGTTGTGCCAGTGCACTCTCTGGACTCACTGCAGTGCATCCCCAGTGGTGCCAGTGCACTCTCTGGACTCAATGCAGTGCACCCCCACTGGTGCCAGTGCAGTCTCTGGACTCACTGCACTGCATCCCCAGTGGTGCCAGTGCACTCTCTGGACTCACTGCAGTGCATCCCCAGTGGTGCCAGTGCACTCTCTGGACTCACTGAACTGCATCCCCAGTGGTGCCAGTGCACTCTCTGGACTCACTGCGCTGCATCCCCAGTGGTGCCAGTGCACTCTCTGGACTCACTGCACTGCATCCCCAGTGGTGCCAGTGCACTCTCTGCACTCACTGCACTGCATCCCCAGTGGTGCCAGTGCACTATCTGGACTCATTGCAGTGCATCCCCTGTGGTGCCAGTGCACTCTCTGGACTCACTGCACTGCATCCCCAGTGGTGCCAGTGCACTCTCTGGACTCACTGCAGTGCACCCCCACTGGTGCCAGTGCACTCTCTGGACTCAGTGCACTGCATCCCCAGTGGTGTCAGTGCACTCTCTGGACTCACTGCACTGCATCCCCAAGGTGCCAGTGCACTCTCTGGACTCAACTGCACTGCATCCCCAGTGGTGCCCGTGCACTCTCTGCACTCACTGCACTGCATCCCCAGTGGTGCCAGTGCACTCTCTGGACTCACTGCACTCCATCCCCACTGGTGCCAGTCCACTCTCTGGACTCACTGCACTGCATCCCCAGTGGTGCCAGTGCACTCTCTGCACTCATGCACTGCATCCCCACTGGTACCAGTGCACTCTTTGGACTCACTGCACTGCATCCCCAGTGGTGCCAGTGCACTCTCTGGACTCACTGCGCTGCATCCCCAGTGGTGCCAGTGTAGTCTCTGGACTCACTGTAGTGCATCCCCAGTGGTGCCAGTGCAATCTCAGGACTCACTGCAGTGCAGCTCCAGTTGGTGCCAGTGCAGTCTCTGGACTCACTGCACTGCATCCCCAGTGGTGCCAGTGCACTCTCTGGACTCACTGCAGTGCATCCCCAGTGGTGCCAGTGCACTCTCTGGAGTCACTGCAGTGTATCCCCTGTGGTGCCAGTGCACTCTCTGGACTCACTGAACTGCATCCCCATTGGTGCCAGTGCACTCTCTGGACTCACTGCAGTGCATCCCCAGTGGTGCCAGTGCACTCTCTGGACTCACTGCACTGCATCGCCAGTGGTGCCAGTGCACTCTCTGCACTCACTGCACTGCATCCCCAGTGGTGCCAGTGCACTCTCTGGACTCACTGCACTGCATCCCCAGTGGTGCCAGTGCACTCTCTGGACTCACTGCACTGCATCCCCAGTGGTGCCAGTGCACTCTGTGGAGTTAGAGCACTGCATCCCCAGTGGTGCAAGGGCACTCTCCGGACTCACTGCACTGCATCCCCAGTGGTGCCAGTGCACTCTCTGGACTCACTGCAGTGCATCCCCAGTGGTGCCAGTGCACTCTCTGGACTCACTGCAGTGCATCCCCATTGGTGCCAGTGCACTCTCCGGACTCACTGCAGTGCATCCGCAGTGGTGCCAGTGCACTCTCTGGACTCACTGCAGTGCATCCCCACTGGTGCCAGTGCACTCTCTGGACTCACTGCAGTGCATCCCCAGTGGTGCCAGTGCACTCTCTGGACTCAGTGCACTGCATCCCCAGTGGTGCCAGTGCACTCTCTGGAGTCACAGCACTGCATCAACAGTGGTGCCTCTGCACTCTCTGGAGTCACTGCACTGCATCCCCAGTGGTGCCAGTGCACTCTCTGGACTCAGTGCAGTGCATCCCCAGTGGTGCCAGTGCACTCTCTGGACTCACTGCAGTGCATCCCCAGTGGTGCCAGTGCACTCTCTGGACTCACTGCACTGCATCCCCAGTGGTGCCAGTGCACTCTCTGGACTCACTGCACTGCATCCCCAGTGGTGCCAGTGCTCTCTCTGGACTCACTGCACTGCATCCCCAGAGGTGCCAGTGCACTCTCTGGACTCACTGCAGTGCATCCCCAGTGGTGCCAGTGCACTCTCTGGACTCACTGCACTACATCACCATTGGTGCCAGGGCACTCTCCGGACTCACTGCAGTGCATCCGCAGTGGTGCCAGTGCACTCTTTCAAGTCACTGCAGTGCATCCCCAGAGGTGCCAGTGCACTCTCTGGACTCACTGCACTGCATCCCCAGTGGTGCCAGGGCACTCTCTGGACTCACTGCACTGCATTCCCAGTGGTGCCAGTGCACTCTCTGGACTGACTGCAGTGCATCCCCAGTGGTGCCAGTGCACTCTCTGCACTCACTGCACTGCATCCCCAGTGGTGCCAGTGCACTCTCTGGACTCACTGCACTGCATCCCCAGTGGTGCCACTGCACTCTCTGGACTCACTGCACTGCATCACCATTGGTGCCAGGGCACTCTCCGGACTCACTGCAGTGCATCCGCAGTGGTGCCAGTGCACTCTTTCGAGTCACTGCACTGCATCCCCAGTAGTGCCAGTGCATTCTCTGGACTCATTGCAGTGCATCCCCAGTGGTGCCAGTGCACTCTCTGGACTCACTGCAGTGCATCCCCAGTGGTGCCAGTGCACTCTCTGGACTCAGTGCACTGCATCCCCAGTGGTGTCAGTGCACTCTCTGGACTCACTGCACTGCATCCACAAGGTGCCAGTGCACTCTCTGGACTCAACTGCAGTGCATCCCCAGTGGTGCCCGTGCACTCTCTGGACTCACTGCACTGCATCCCCAGTGCTGCCAGTGCACTCTCTGGACTCACTGCACTGCATCCCCAGTGGTGCCAGTGCACTCTCTGGACTCACTGCACTCCATCCCCACTGGTGCCAGTCCACTCTCTGGACTCACTGCACTGCATCCCCAGTGGTGCCAGTGCACTCTCTGCACTCATGCACTGCATCCCCACTGGTGCCAGTGCACTCTTTGGACTCACTGCACTGCAATAACAGTGGTGCCAGTGTACTCTCTGGACTCACTGCACTGCATCCCCAGTGGTGCCAGTGTAGTCTCTGGACTCACTGTAGTGCATCCCCAGTGGTGCCAGTGCAATCTCAGGACTCACTGCAGTGCAGCTCCAGTTGGTGCCAGTGCAGTCTCTGGACTCACTACACTGCATCCCCAGTGGTGCCAGTGCACTCTCTGGACTCACTGCAGTGCATCCCCAGTGGTGCCAGTGCACTCTCTGGACTCACTGCAGTGTATCCCCAGTGGTGCCAGTGCACTCTCTGGACTCACTGAACTGCATCCCCAGTGGTGCCAGAGCACTCTCTGGACTCACTGCAGTGCATCCCCAGTGGTGCCAGTGCACTATGTGGACTCACTGCACTGCATCCCAGTGGTGCCAGTGCACTCTCTGGACTCACTGCAGTGCATCCCCAGTGGTGCCAGTGCACTCTCTGGACTCAGTGCACTGCATCCCCAGTGGTGCCAGTGCACTCTCTGGACTCACTGCACTGCATCCCCAGTGGTGCCAGTGCACTCTCTGGAGTCACAGCACTGCATCAACAGTGGTGCCTCTGCACTCTCTGGAGTCACTGCACTGCATCCCCAGTGGTGCCAGTGCACTCTCTGGACTCACTGCAGTGCATCCGCAGTGGTGCCAGTGCACTCTCTGGACTCACTGCAGTGCATCCCCAGTAGTGCCAGTGCACTCTCTGGACTCACTGCACTGCATCCCCAGTGGTGCCACTGCACCCTCTGGAATCACTGCAGTGCATCCCCAGTGGTGCCAGTGCACTCTCTGGAGTCACTGCACTGCATCCCCAGTGGTGCCAGTGCACTCTCTGGACTCACTGCATTGCATCCCCAGTGGTGCCAGTGCACTCTCTGGACTCACTGCACTGCATCCCCAGTGGTGCCAGTGCACTCTCTGGACTCATTGCACTGCATCACCATTGGTGCCAGGGCACTCTCCGGACTCACTGCAGTGCATCCGCAGTGGTGCCAGTGCACTCTTTCGAGTCACTGCAGTGCATCCCCAGTGGTGCCAGTGCACTCTCTGGACTCACTGCAGTGCATCCCCAGTGGTGCCAGTGCACTCTCTGGACTCACTGCAGTGCATCCCCAGTGGTGCCAGTGCACTCTCTGGACTCAATGCACTGCATCCCCAGTGGTGCCAGTGCACTCTCTGGAATCACTGCAGTGCATCCCCAGTGGTGCCACTGCACTCTTTGGACTCACTGCACTGCATCCACAGTGGTGCCAGTGCACTCTCTGGACTCACTGCATTGCATCCCCAGTGGTGCCAGTGCACTCTCTGGACTCACTGCACTGCATCCCCAGTGGTGCCAGGGCACTCTCTGGACTCACTGCACTTCATCCCCAGTGGTGCCAGTGCACTCTCTGCCCTCACTGCAGTGCATCCCCAGTGGTGCCAGTGCACTCTCTGCACTCACTGCAGTGCATCCCCAGTGGCGCCAGTGCAATCTCTGGGCTCACCGGGGTGCATCCCCAGTGGTGCCAGTGCACTCTCTGGACTCACTGCAGTGCATCCCCAGTGGTGCCACTGCACTCTCTGGACTCACTGCACTGCATCCCCAGTGGTGCCAGTGCACTCTCTGCACTCACTGCACTGCATCCCCAGTGGTGCCAGTGCACTCTCTGGACTCACTGCAGTGCATCCCCAGTGGTGCCAGTGCACTCTCTGGACTCACTGCACTGCATCCCCAGTGGTGCCAGTGCACTCTCTGGACTCACTGCACTGCATCCCCAGTGGTGCCAGTGCACTCTCTGGACTCACTGCACTGCATCCCCAGTGGTGCCAGTGCACTCTCTGGACTCACTGCAGTGCATCCCCAGTGGTGCCAGTGCACTCTCTGGACTCACTGCACTGCATCCCCAAGGTGCCTGTGCAATCTCTGGACTCAACTGCACTGCATCCCCAGTGGTGCCCGTGCACTCTCTGGATTCACTGCAGTGCATCCCCAGTGTGGCAGTGCACTCTCTGGACTCACTGCACTGCATCCCCAGTGGTGCCAGTGCACTCTCTGGACTCACTGCAGTGCATCCCCTTTTGTGCCAGTGCACTCTCTGCACTCACTGCACTGCATCCCCAGTGGTGCCAGTGCACTCTCTGCACTCACTGCACTGCATCCCCAGTGGTGCCAGTGCACTCTCTGGACTCACTGCACTGCATCCCCTTTTGTGCCAGTGCACTCTCTGCACTCACTGCACTGCATCCCCAGTGGCGCCAGTGCACTCTCTGGACTCACTGTAGTGCATCCCCAGTGGTGCCAGTGCAATCTCAGGACTCACTGCAGTGCAGCTCCAGTTGGTGCCAGTGCAGTGTCTGGATTCACTGCACTGCATCCCCAGTGGTGCCAGTGCACTCTCTGGACTCACTGCACTGCATCCCCAGTGGTGCCAGTGCACTCTCTGGACTCACTGAACTGCATCCCCAGTGGTGCCAGTGCACTCTCTGGACTCACTGCAGTGCATCCCCAGTGGTGCCATTGCACTCTCTGGACTCAATGCGCTGCATCCCCAGTGGTGCCAGTGCACTCTCTGGACTCAGTGCACTGCATCCCCACTGGTGCCAGTGCACTCTCTGGACTCACTGCACTGCAAAAACAGTGGTGCCAGTGCACTCTCTGGACTCACTGCATTGCATCCCCAGTGGTGCCAGTGCACTCTCTGGACTCACTGCACTGCATCCCCAGTGGTGCCAGGGCACTCTCTGGACTCACTGCACTTCATCCCCAGTGGTGCCAGTGCACTCTCTGCCCTCACTGCAGTGCATCCCCAGTGGTGCCACTGCACTCTCTGCACTCACTGCAATGCATCCCCAGTGGTGCCAGTGCAATCTCTGGGCTCACCGGGATGCATCCCCAGTGGTGCCAGTGCACTCTCTGGACTCACTGCACTGCATCCCCAGTGGTGCCAGTGCACTCTCTGGACTCACTGCAGTGCATCCCCAGTGGTGCCAGTGCACTCTCTGCACTCACTGCACTGCATCCCCAGTGGTGCCAGTGCACTCTCTGGACTCACTGCAGTGCATCCCCAGTGGTGCCAGTCCACTCTCTGCACTCACTGCACTGCATCCCCAGTGGAGCCAGTGCACTCTCTGGACTCACTGCGCTGCATCCCCAGTGGTGTCAGTGTACTCTCTGGACTCACTGCACTGCATCCCCAGTGGTGCCAGTGCACTCTCTGGACTCACTGCGCTGCATCCCCAGTGGTGCCAGTGCACTCTCTGCACTCACTGCACTGCATCCCCAGTGGTGCCAGTGCACTATCTGGATTCATTGCAGTGCATCCCCTGTGGTGCCAGTGCACTCTCTGAGTCACTGCACTGCATTCCCAGTGGTGCCAGTGCACTCTCTGGACTCACTGCAGTGCATCCCCAGTGGTGCCAGTGCACTCTCTGGACTCACTGCACTGCAACGCCAGTGGTGCCAGTGCACTCTCAGGACTCACTGCAGTGCACCCCCACTGGTGCCAGTGCACTCTCTGGACTCACTGCACTGCATCCCCAGTGGTGCCAGTGCACTCTCTGGACTCACTGCACTGCATCCCCAAGGTGCCAGTGCACTCTCTGGACTCAACTGCACTGCATCCCCAGTGGTGCCCGTGCGCTCTCTGGATTCACTGCAGTGCATCCCCAGTGGTGCCAGTGCACTATCTGGACTCACTGCACTGCATCCCCAGTGGTGCCAGTGCACTCTCTGGACTCACTGCACTCCATCCCCACTGGTGCCAGTCCACTCTCTGGACTCACTGCGCTGCATCCCCAGTGGTGCCAGTGCACTCTCTGCACTCATGCACTGCATCCCCACTGGTGCCAGTGCACTCTTTGGAGTCACTGCACTGCATCCCCAGTGGTGCCAGTGCACTCTCTGGACTCACTGCACTGCATCCCCAGTGGCGCCAGTGCACTCTCTGGACTCACTGTAGTGCATCCCCAGTGGTGCCAGTGCAAACTCAGGACTCACTGCAGTGCAGCTCCAGTTGGTGCCAGTGCAGTCTCTGGACTCACTGCAGTGCATCCCCAGTGGTGCCAGTGCACTCTCTGGACTCACTGCAGTGCATCCCCAGTGGTGCCAGTGCACTCTCTGGACTCACTGAACTGCATCCCCAGTGGTGCCAGTGCACTCTCTGGACTCACTGCAGTGCATCCCCAGTGGTGCCAGTGCACTCTCTGGACTCACTGCGCTGCATCCCCAGTGGTGCCAGTGCAATCTCAAGACTCACTGCACTGCATCCCCAGTGGTGCCAGTGCACTATCTGGACTCATTGCAGTGCATCCCCTGTGGTGCCAGTGCACTCTCTGAGTCACTGCACTGCATTCCCAGTGGTGCCAGTGCACTCTCTGGACTCACTGCAGTGCATCCCCCGTGGTGCCAGTGCACTCTCTGGACTCACTGCACTGCAACCCCAGTGGTGCCAGTGCACTCTCTGGACTCACTGCAGTGCACCCCCAGTGGTGCCAGTGCACTCTCTGGACTCAGTGCACTGCATCCCCAGTGGTGCCAGTGCACTCTCTGGACTCACTGCACTGCATCCCCAAGGTGCCAGTGCACTCTCTGGACTCAACTGCACTGCATCCCCAGTGGTGCCCGTGCGCTCTCTGGATTCACTGCAGTGCATCCCCAGTGGTGCCAGTGCACTATCTGGACTCACTGCACTGCATCCCCAGTGGTGCCAGTGCACTCTCTGGACTCACTGCACTCCATCCCCACTGGTGCCAGTCCACTCTCTGGACTCACTGCACTGCATCCCCAGTGGTGCCAGTGCACTCTCTGGACTCATGCACTGCATCCCCACTGGTGCCAGTGCACTCTTTGGAGTCACTGCACTGCATCCCCAGTGGTGCCAGTGCACTCTCGGGACTCACTGTAGTGCATCCCCAGTGGTGCCAGTGCAATCTCAGGACTCACTGCAGTGCAGCTGCAGTTGGTGCCAGTGCAGTCTCTGGACTCACTGCACTGCATCCCCAGTGGTGCCAGTGCACTCTCTGGACTCACTGCAGTGCATCCCCAGTGGTGCCAGTGCACTCTCTGGACTCACTGAACTGCATCCCCAGTGGTGCCAGTGCACTCTCTGGACTCACTGCAGTGCATCCGCAGTGGTGCCAGTGCACTCTCTGGACTCACTGCGCTGCATCCCCAGTGGTGCCAGTGCACTCTCTGGACTCACTGCACTGCATCCCCATTGGTGCCAGTGCACTCTCTGGACTCACTGCAGTGCATCCGCAGTGGTGCCAGTACACTCTCTGGACTCACTGCACTGCATCGCCAGTAGTGCCAGTGCACTCTCTGCACTCACTGCAGTGCATCCCCAGTGGTGCCAGTGCACTCTCTGGACTCAGTGCACTGCATCCCCAGTGGTGCCGGTGCACTCTGTGGAGTCAGAGCACTGCATCAACAGTGGTGCCTCTGCACTCTCTGGAGTCACTGCACTGCATCCCCAGTGGTGCCAGTGCACTCTCTGGACTCACTGCACTGCATCCCCAAGGTGCCTGTGCAATCTCTGGACTCAACTGCACTGCATCCCCAGTGGTGCCAGTGCACTCTCTGCATTCACTGCAGTGCATCCCCAGTGGTGCCAGTGCACTCTCTGGACTCACTGCACTGCATCCCCAGTGGTGCCAGTGCACTCTCTGGACTCACTGCACTGCATCCCCAAGGTGCCTGTGCAATCTCTGGACTCAACTGCACTGCATCCCCAGTGGTGCCCGTGCACTCTCTGGATTCACTGCAGTGCATCCCCAGTGGTGCCAGTGCACTCTCTGGACTCACTGCACTGCATCCCCAGTGGTGCCAGTGCACTCTCTGGACTCACTGAAGTGCATCCCCTTTTGTGCCAGTGCACTCTCTGCACTCACTGCACTGCATCCCCAGTGGTGCCAGTGCACTCTCTGCACTCACTGCACTGCATCCCCAGTGGTGCCAGTGCACTCTCTGGACTCACTGCACTGCATCCCCTTTTGTGCCAGTGCACTCTCTGCACTCACTGCACTGCATCCCCAGTGGCGCCAGTGCACTCTCTGGACTCACTGTAGTGCATCCCCAGTGGTGCCAGTGCAATCTCAGGACTCACTGCAGTGCAGCTCCAGTTGGTGCCAGTGCAGTCTCTGGATTCACTGCACTGCATCCCCAGTGGTGCCAGTGCACTCTCTGGACTCACTGCAGTGCATCCCCAGTGGTGCCAGTGCACTCTCTGGACTCACTGAACTGCATCCCCAGTGGTGCCAGTGCACTCTCTGGACTCACTGCAGTGCATCCCCAGTGGTGCCAGTGCACTCTCTGGACTCAATGCGCTGCATCCCCAGTGGTGCCAGTGCACTCTCTGGACTCACTGCACTGCATCCCCACTGGTGCCAGTGCACTCTCTGGACTCACTGCACTGCAACAACAGTGGTGCCAGTGCACTCTCTGGACTCACTGCATTGCATCCCCAGTGGTGCCAGTGCACTCTCTGGACTCACTGCACTGCATCCCCAGTGGTGCCAGGGCACTCTCTGGACTCACTGCACTTCATCCCCTGTGGTGCCAGTGCACTCTCTGCCCTCACTGCAGTGCATCCCCAGTGGTGCCACTGCACTCTCTGCACTCACTGCAGTGCATCCCCAGTGGTGCCAGTGCAATCTCTGGGCTCACCGGGATGCATCCCCAGTGGTGCCAGTGCACTCTCTGGACTCACTGCACTGCATCCCCAGTGGTGCCAGTGCACTCTCTGGACTCACTGCAGTGCATCCCCAGTGGTGCCAGTGCACTCTCTGCACTCACTGCGCTGCATCCCCAGTGGTGCCAGTGCACTCTCTGGACTCACTGCACTGCATCCCCAGTGGTGCCAGTGCACTCTCTGCACTCATGCACTGCATCCCCACTGGTGCCAGTGCACTCTTTGGAGTCACTGCACTGCATCCCCAGTGGTGCCAGTGCACTCTCTGGACTCACTGCACTGCATCCCCAGTGGCGCCAGTGCACTCTCTGGACTCACTGTAGTGCATACCCAGTGGTGCCAGTGCAAACTCAGGACTCACTGCAGTGCAGCTCCAGTTGGTGCCAGTGCAGTCTCTGGACTCACTGCAGTGCATCCCCAGTGGTGCCAGTGCACTCTCTGGACTCACTGCAGTGCATCCCCAGTGGTGCCAGTGCACTCTCTGGACTCACTGAACTGCATCCCCAGTGGTGCCAGTGCACTCTCTGGACTCACTGCAGTGCATCCCCAGTGGTGCCAGTGCACTCTCTGGACTCACTGCGCTGCATCCCCAGTGGTGCCAGTGCAATCTCAGGACTCACTGCACTGCATCCCCAGTGGTGCCAGTGCACTATCTGGACTCATTGCAGTGCATCCCTTGTGGTGCCAGTGCACTCTCTGAGTCACTGCACTGCATTCCCAGTGGTGCCAGTGCACTCTCTGGACTCACTGCACTGCATCCCCAGTGGTGCCAGTGCACTCTCTGGACTCACTGCACTGCAACCCCAGTGGTGCCAGTGCACTCTCTGGACTCACTGCAGTGCACCCCCAGTGGTGCCAGTGCACTCTCTGGACTCAGTGCACTGCATCCCCAGTGGTGCCAGTGCACTCTCTGGACTCACTGCACTGCATCCCCAAGGTGCCAGTGCACTCTCTGGACTCAACTGCACTGCATCCCCAGTGGTGCCCGTGCGCTCTCTGGATTCACTGCAGTGCATCCCCAGTGGTGCCAGTGCACTATCTGGACTCACTGCACTGCATCCCCAGTGGTGCCAGTGCACTCTCTGGACTCACTGCAGTGCATCCCCAGTGGTGCCAGTGCACTCTCTGGACTCACTGCACTGCATCCCCAGTGGTGCCAGTGCACTCTCTGGACTCATGCACTGCATCCCCACTGGTGCCAGTGCACTCTCTGGACTCACTGCACTGCATCCCCAGTGGCGCCAGTGCACTCTCTGGACTCACTGTAGTGCATCCCCAGTGGTGCCAGTGCACTCTCTGCATTCAATGCAGTGCATCCCCAGTGGTGCCAGTGCACTCTCTGGACTCACTGCACTGCATCCCCAGTGGTGCCAGTGCACTCTCTGGACTCACTGCACTGCATCCCCAAGGTGCCTGTGCAATCTCTGGACTCAACTGCACTGCATCCCCAGTGGTGCCCGTGCACTCTCTGGATTCACTGCAGTGCATCCCCAGTGGTGCCAGTGCACTCTCTGGACTCACTGCACTGCATCCCCAGTGGTGCCAGTGCACTCTCTGGACTCACTGAAGTGCATCCCCTTTTGTGCCAGTGCACTCTCTGCACTCACTGCACTGCATCCCCAGTGGTGCCAGTGCACTCTCTGCACTCACTGCACTGCATCCCCAGTGGTGCCAGTGCACTCTCTGGACTCACTGCACTGCATCCCCCTTTTGTGCCAGTGCACTCTCTGGAGTCACTGCAATGCATCCCCAGTGGCGCCAGTGCACTCTCTGGACTCACTGTAGTGCATCCCCAGTGGTGCCAGTGCAATCTCAGGACTCACTGCAGTGCAGCTCCAGTTGGTGCCAGTGCAGTCTCTGGATTCACTGCACTGCATCCCCAGTGGTGCCAGTGCACTCTCTGGACTCACTGCAGTGCATCCCCAGTGGTGCCAGTGCACTCTCTGGACTCACTGAACTGCATCCCCAGTGGTGCCAGTGCACTCTCTGGACTCACTGCAGTGCATCCCCAGTGGTGCCAGTGCACTCTCTGGACTCAATGCGCTGCATCCCCAGTGGTGCCAGTGCACTCTCTGGACTCACTGCACTGCATCCCCACTGGTGCCAGTGCACTCTCTGGACTCACTGCACTGCAACAACAGTGGTGCCAGTGCACTCTCTGGACTCACTGCATTGCATCCCCAGTGGTGCCAGTGCACTCTCTGGACTCACTGCACTGCATCCCCAGTGGTGCCAGGGCACTCTCTGGACTCACTGCACTTCATCCCCAGTGGTGCCAGTGCACTCTCTGCCCTCACTGCAGTGCATCCCCAGTGGTGCCACTGCACTCTCTGCACTCACTGCAGTGCATCCCCAGTGGTGCCAGTGCAATCTCTGGGCTCACCGGGATGCATCCCCAGTGGTGCCAGTGCACTCTCTGGACTCACTGCACTGCATCCCCAGTGGTGCCAGTGCACTCTCTGGACTCACTGCAGTGCATCCCCAGTGGTGCCAGTGCACTCTCTGCACTCACTGCGCTGCATCCCCAGTGGTGCCAGTGCACTCTCTGGACTCACTGCACTGCATCCCCAGTGGTGCCAGTGCACTCTCTGCACTCATGCACTGCATCCCCACTGGTGCCAGTGCACTCTTTGGAGTCACTGCACTGCATCCCCAGTGGTGCCAGTGCACTCTCTGGACTCACTGCACTGCATCCCCAGTGGCGCCAGTGCACTCTCTGGACTCACTGTAGTGCATACCCAGTGGTGCCAGTGCAAACTCAGGACTCACTGCAGTGCAGCTCCAGTTGGTGCCAGTGCAGTCTCTGGACTCACTGCAGTGCATCCCCAGTGGTGCCAGTGCACTCTCTGGACTCACTGCAGTGCATCCCCAGTGGTGCCAGTGCACTCTCTGGACTCACTGAACTGCATCCCCAGTGGTGCCAGTGCACTCTCTGGACTCACTGCAGTGCATCCCCAGTGGTGCCAGTGCACTCTCTGGACTCACTGCGCTGCATCCCCAGTGGTGCCAGTGCAATCTCAGGACTCACTGCACTGCATCCCCAGTGGTGCCAGTGCACTATCTGGACTCATTGCAGTGCATCCCTTGTGGTGCCAGTGCACTCTCTGAGTCACTGCACTGCATTCCCAGTGGTGCCAGTGCACTCTCTGGACTCACTGCACTGCATCCCCAGTGGTGCCAGTGCACTCTCTGGACTCACTGCACTGCAACCCCAGTGGTGCCAGTGCACTCTCTGGACTCACTGCAGTGCACCCCCAGTGGTGCCAGTGCACTCTCTGGACTCAGTGCACTGCATCCCCAGTGGTGCCAGTGCACTCTCTGGACTCACTGCACTGCATCCCCAAGGTGCCAGTGCACTCTCTGGACTCAACTGCA
Organism: Anser anser; assembly: GCF_964211835.1. NCBI lineage: Eukaryota > Metazoa > Chordata > Aves > Anseriformes > Anatidae > Anser > Anser anser. Next base: position 25,673 of record NW_028153967.1, read on the forward strand.
CTGCATCCCCAGTGGTGCCCGTGCGCTCTCTGGATTCACTGCAGTGCATCCCCAGTGGTGCCAGTGCACTATCTGGACTCACTGCACTGCATCCCCAGTGGTGCCAGTGCACTCTCTGGACTCACTGCAGTGCATCCCCAGTGGTGCCAGTGCACTCTCTGGACTCACTGCACTGCATCCCCAGTGGTGCCAGTGCACTCTCTGGACTCATGCACTGCATCCCCACTGGTGCCAGTGCACTCTCTGGACTCACTGCACTGCATCCCCAGTGGCGCCAGTGCACTCTCTGGACTCACTGTAGTGCATCCCCAGTGGTGCCAGTGCAAACTCAGGACTCACTGCAGTGCAGCTCCAGTTGGTGCCAGTGCAGTCTCTGGACTCACTGCAGTGCATCCCCAGTGGTGCCAGTGCACTCTCTGGACTCACTGCAGTGCATCCCCAGTGGTGCCAGTGCACTCTCTGGACTCACTGAACTGCATCCCCAGTGGTGCCAGTGCACTCTCTGGACTCACTGCAGTGCATCCCCAGTGGTGCCAGTGCACTCTCTGGACTCACTGCGCTGCATCCCCAGTGGTGCCAGTGCAATCTCAGGACTCACTGCACTGCATCCCCAGTGGTGCCAGTGCACTATCTGGACTCATTGCAGTGCATCCCCTGTGGTGCCAGTGCACTCTCTGAGTCACTGCACTGCATTCCCAGTGGTGCCAGTGCACTCTCTGGACTCACTGCACTGCATCCCCAGTGGTGCCAGTGCACTCTCTGGACTCACTGCACTGCAACCCCAGTGGTGCCAGTGCACTCTCTGGACTCACTGCAGTGCACCCCCAGTGGTGCCAGTGCACTCTCTGGACTCAGTGCACTGCATCCCCAGTGGTGCCAGTGCACTCTCTGGACTCACTGCACTGCATCCCCAAGGTGCCAGTGCACTCTCTGGACTCAACTGCACTGCATCCCCAGTGGTGCCCGTGCGCTCTCTGGATTCACTGCAGTGCATCCCCAGTGGTGCCAGTGCACTATCTGGACTCACTGCACTGCATCCCCAGTGGTGCCAGTGCACTCTCTGGACTCACTGCACTCCATCCCCAGTGGTGCCAGTCCACTCTCTGGACTCACTGCACTGCATCCCCAGTGGTGCCAGTGCACTCTCTGGACTCATGCACTGCATCCCCACTGGTGCCAGTGCACTCTTTGGAGTCACTGCACTGCATCCCCAGTGGTGCCAGTGCACTCTCGGGACTCACTGTAGTGCATCCCCAGTGGTGCCAGTGCAATCTCAGGACTCACTGCAGTGCAGCTCCAGTTGGTGCCAGTGCAGTCTCTGGACTCACTGCAGTGCATCCGCAGTGGTGCCAGTGCACTCTCTGGACTCACTGCGCTGCATCCCCAGTGGTGCCAGTGCACTCTCTGGACTCACTGCACTGCATCCCCATTGGTGCCAGTGCACTCTCTGGACTCACTGCAGTGCATCCGCAGCGGTGCCAGTACACTCTCTGGACTCACTGCACTGCATCGCCAGTAGTGCCAGTGCACTCTCTGCACTCACTGCAGTGCATCCCCAGTGGTGCCAGTGCACTCTCTGGACTCAGTGCACTGCATCCCCAGTGGTGCCAGTGCACTCTGTGGAGTCAGAGCACTGCATCAACAGTGGTGCCTCTGCACTCTCTGGAGTCACTGCACTGCATCCCCAGTGGTGCCAGTGCACTCTCAGGACTCACTGCAGTGCATCCCCAGTGGTGCCAGTGCACTCTCTGGACTCACTGCAGTGCATCCCCAGTGGTGCCAGTGCACTCTCTGGACTCACTGCAGTGCATCCGCAGTGGTGCCAGTGCACTCTCTGGAATCACTGCAGTGCATCCCCAGTGGTGCCAGTGCACTCTCTGGAGTCAGTGCACTGCATCCCCAGTGGTGCCAGGGCACTCTCTGGACTCACTGCACTGCATCCCCAGTGGTGCCAGTGTACTCTCTGGACTCACTGCAGTGCATCCCCAGTGGTGCCACTGCACTCTCTGGACTCACTGCACTGCATCACCATTGGTGCCTGTGCACTCTCCGGACTCACTGCAGTGCATCCGCAGTGGTGCCAGTGCACTCTCTGGACTCACTGCACTGCATCCCCACTGGTGCCAGTGCACTCTCTGGACTCACTGCAGTGCATCCCCAGTGGTGCCAGTGCACTCTCTGCACTCACTGCACTGCATCAACAGTGGTGCCAGTGCACTCTCTGGACTCACTGCACTGCATCCCCAGTGGTGCCAGTGCACTCTCTGGACTCACTGCACTGCATCCCCAGTGGTGCCAGTGCACTCTCTGGACTCACTGAACTGCATCCCCAGTGGTGCCAGTGCACTCTCTGGACTCACTGCACTGCATCCCCAGTGGTGCCAGTGCACTCTCTGGACTCACTGCACTGCATCCCCAGTGGTGCCAGTGCACTCTCTGGACTCACTGCATTGCATCCCCAGTGGTGCCAGTGCACTCTCTGGACTCACTGCACTGCATCCCCAGTGGTGCCACTGCACTCTCTGGACTCACTGCACTGCATCACCATTGGTACCAGGGCACTCTCCGGACTCACTGCAGTGCATCCGCAGTGGTGCCAGTGCACTCTTTCGAGTCACTGCAGTGCATCCCCAGTGGTGCCAGTGCACTCTCTGGACTCACTGCACTGCATCCCCAGTGGTGCCAGGGCACTCTCTGGACTCACTGCACTGCATCCCAAGTGGTGCCAGTGCACTCTCTGGACTCACTGCAGTGCATCCCCAGTGGTGCCAGTGCACTCTCTGGACTCAGTGCACTGCATCCCCAGTGGTGCCAGTGCACTCTGTGGAGTCAGAGCACTGCATCAACAGTGGTGCCTCTGCACTCTCTGGAGTCACTGCACTGCATCCCCAGTGGTGCCAGTGCACTCTCAGGACTCACTGCAGTGCATCCCCAGTGGTGCCAGTGCACTCTCTGGACTCACTGCAGTGCATCCCCAGTGGTGCCAGTGCACTCTCTGGACTCACTGCAGTGCATCCGCAGTGGTGCCAGTGCACTCTCTGGAATCACTGCAGTGCATCCCCAGTGGTGCCAGTGCACTCTCTGGAGTCAGTGCACTGCATCCCCAGTGGTGCCAGGGCACTCTCTGGACTCACTGCACTGCATCCCCAGTGGTGCCAGTGTACTCTCTGGACTCACTGCAGTGCATCCCCAGTGGTGCCACTGCACTCTCTGGACTCACTGCACTGCATCACCATTGGTGCCAGTGCACTCTCCGGACTCACTGCAGTGCATCCGCAGTGGTGCCAGTGCACTCTCTGGACTCACTGCACTGCATCCCCACTGGTGCCAGTGCACTCTCTGGACTCACTGCAGTGCATCCCCAGTGGTGCCAGTGCAATCTCTGGGCTCAGCGGGGTGCATCCCCAGTGGTGCCAGTGCACTCTCTGGACTCACTGCACTGCATCCCCAGTGGTGCCAGTGCACTCTCTGGACTCACTGCACTGCATCCCCAGTGGTGCCAGTGCACTCTCTGGACTCACTGAACTGCATCCCCAGTGGTGCCAGTGCACTCTCTGGACTCACTGCACTGCATCCCCAGTGGTGCCAGTGCACTCTCTGGACTCACTGCACTGCATCCCCAGTGGTGCCAGTGCACTCTCTGGACTCACTGCATTGCATCCCCAGTGGTGCCAGTGCACTCTCTGGACTCACTGCACTGCATCCCCAGTGGTGCCACTGCACTCTCTGGACTCACTGCACTGCATCACCATTGGTACCAGGGCACTCTCCGGACTCACTGCAGTGCATCCGCAGTGGTGCCAGTGCACTCTTTCGAGTCACTGCAGTGCATCCCCAGTGGTGCCAGTGCACTCTCTGGACTCACTGCACTGCATCCCCAGTGGTGCCAGGGCACTCTCTGGACTCACTGCACTGCATCCCAAGTGGTGCCAGTGCACTCTCTGGACTCACTGCAGTGCATCCCCAGTGGTGCCAGTGCACTCTCTGCACTCACTGCACTGCATCCCCAGTGGTGCCAGTGCACTCTCTGGACTCACTGCACTGCATCCCCAGTGGTGCCACTGCACTCTGTGGACTCACTGCACTGCATCACCATTGGTGCCAGGGCACTCTCCGGACTCACTGCAGTGCATCCGCAGTGGTGCCAGTGCACTCTTTCGAGTCACTGCACTGCATCCCCATTAGTGCCAGTGCATTCTCTGGACTCATTGCAGTGCATCCCCAGTGGTGCCAGTGCACTCTCTGGACTCACTGCACTGCATCCCCAGTGGTGCCAGTGCACTCTCTGGACTCAGTGCACTGCATCCCCAGTGGTGTCAGTGCACTCTCTGGACTCACTGCACTGCATCCCCAAGGTGCCAGTACACCCTCTCTACTCAACTGCACTGCATCCCCAGTGGTGCCCGTGCACTCTCTGCACTCATGCACTGCATCCCCACTGGTGCCAGTGCACTCTTTGAACTCACTGCACTGCATCCCCAGTGGTGCCAGTGCACTCTCTGGACTCACTGCACTGCATCCCCAGTGGTGCCAGTGTAGTATCTGGACTCACTGTAGTGCATCCCCAGTGGTGCCAGTGCAATCTCAGGACTCACTGCAGTGCAGCTCCAGTTGGTGCCAGTGCAGTCTCTGGACTCACTGCACTGCATCCCCAGTGGTGCCAGTGCACTCTCTGGACTCACTGCAGTGCATCCCCAGTGGTGCCAGTGCACTCTCTGGAGTCACTGCAGTGTATCCCCAGTGGTGCCAGTGCACTCTCTGGACTCACTGAACTGCATCCCCATTGGTGCCAGTGCACTCTCTGGACTCACTGCAGTGTATCCGCAGTGGTGCCAGTGCACTCTCTGGACTCACTGCACTGCATCGCCAGTGGTGCCAGTGCACTCTCTGCACTCACTGCAGTGCATCCCCAGTGGTGCCAGTGCACTCTCTGGACTCAGTGCACTGCATCCCCAGTGGTGCCAGTGCACTCTCTGGACTCACTGCACTGCATCCCCAGTGGTGCCAGTGCACTCTGTGGAGTCAGAGCACTGCATCAACAGTGGTGCCTCTGCACTCCCTGGAGTCACTGCACTGCATCCCCAGTGGTGCCAGTGCACTCTCTGGACTCACTGCAGTGCATCCCCAGTGGTGCCAGTGCACTCTCTGGACTCACTGCAGTGCATCCCCAGTGGTGCCAGTGCACTCTCTGGACTCACTGCACTGCATCCCCAGTGGTGCCAGTGCACTTTCTGGAATCACTGCAGTGCATCCCCAGTGGTGCCAGTGCACTCTCTGGAGTCAGTGCACTGCATCCCCAGTGGTGCCAGTGCACTCTCTGGACTCACTGCACTGCATCCCCAGTGGTGCCAGTGTACTCTCTGGACTCACTGCAGTGCATCCCCAGTGGTGCCACTGCACTCTCTGGACTCACTGCACTGCATCACCATTGGTGCCAGTGCACTCCCCGGACTCACTGCAGTGCATCCGCAGTGGTGCCAGTGCACTCTCTGGACTCACTGCAGTGCATCCCCAGTGGTGCCAGTGCACTCTCTGGAGTCACTGCAGTGTATCCCCAGTGGTGCCAGTGCACTCTCTGGAGTCACAGCACTGCATCAACAGTGGTGCCTCTGCACTCTCTGGAGTCACTGAACTGCATCCCCAGTGGTGCCAGAGCACTCTCTGGACTCACTGCAGTGCATCCCCAGTGGTGCCAGTGCACTCTGTGGACTCACTGCACTGCATCCCAGTGGTGCCAGTGCACCCTCTGGAATCACTGCAGTGCATCCCCAGTGGTGCCAGTGCACTCTCTGGAGTCACTGCAGTGCATCCCCAGTGGTGCCAGTGCACTCTCTGGACTCACTGTATTGCATCCCCAGTGGTGCCAGTGCACTCTCTGGACTCACTGCACTGCATCCCCAGTGGTGCCAGTGCACTTTATGGACTCATTGCACTGCATCACCATTGGTGCCAGGGCACTCTCCGGACTCAATGCAGTGCATCCGCAGTGGTGCCAGTGCACTCTTTCGAGTCACTGCAGGGCATCCCCAGTGGTGCCAGTGCACTCTCTGGACTCACTGCACTGCATCCCCAGTGGTGCCAGTGCACTCTCTGGACTCACTGCAGTGCATCCCCAGTGGTGCCAGTGCACTCTCTGGACTCAATGCAGTGCATCCCCAGTGGTGCCAGTGCACTCTCTGTAATTACTGCAGTGCATCACCAGTGGTGCCACTGCACTCTCTGGACTCACTGCACTGCATCCACAGTGGTGCCAGTGCACTCTCTGGACTCACTGCATTGCATCCCCAGTGGTGCCAGTGCAATCTCTGGACTCACTGCACTGCATCCCCAGTGGTGCCAGGGCACTCTCTGGACTCACTGCACTTCATCCCCAGTGGTGCCAGTGCACTCTCTGCCCTCACTGCAGTGCATCCCCAGTGGTGCCAGTGCACTATCTGCACTCACTGCAGTGCATCCCCAGTGGTGCCAGTGCAATCTCTGGGCTCACCGGGGTGCATCCCCAGTGGTGCCAGTGCACTCTCTGGACTCACTGCACTGCATCCCCAGTGGTGCCAGTGCACTCTCTGGACTCACTGCAGTGCATCCCCAGTGGTGCCAGTGCACTCTCTGGACTCACTGCACTGCATCCCCAGTGGTGCCAGTGCACTCTCTGGACTCACTGCAGTGCATCCCCAGTGGTGCCAGTGCACTCTCTGGACTCACTGCACTGCATCTCCAGTGGTGCCAGTGCACTCTCTGCACTCACTGCACTGCATCCCCAGTGGTGCCAGTGCACTATCTGGACTCATTGCAGTGCATCCCCTGTGGTGCCAGTGCACTCTCTGAGTCACTGCACTGCATTCCCAGTGGTGCCAGTGCACTCTCTGGACTCACTGCAGTGCATCCCCAGTGGTGCCAGTGCACTCTCTGCACTCACTGCAGTGCATCCCCAGTGGTGCCAGTGCAATCTCTGGGCTCAGCGGGGTGCATCCCCAGTGGTGCCAGTGCACTCTCTGGACTCACTGCACTGCATCCCCAGTGGTGCCAGTGCACTCTCTGGACTCACTGCAGTGCATCCCCAGTGGTGCCAGTGCACTCTCTGCACTCACTGCACTGCATCCCCAGTGGTCCAGTGCACTCTCTGGACTCACTGCAGTGCATCCCCAGTGGTGCCAGTGCACTCTCTGGACTCACTGCACTGCATCCCCAGTGGTGCCAGTGCACTCTCTGGACTCACTGCGCTGCATCCCCAGTGGTGCCAGTGTACTCTCTGGACTCACTGCGCTGCATCCCCAGTGGTGCCAATGCACTCTCTGGACTCACTGCGCTGCATCCCCAGTGGTGCCAGTGCACTCTCTGCACTCACTGCACTGCAACCCCAGTGGTGCCAGTGCACTATCTGGACTCATTGCAGTGCATCCCCTGTGGTGCCAGTGCACTCTCTGAGTCACTGCACTGCATTCCCAGTGGTGCCAGTGCACTCTCTGGACTCACTGCAGTGCATCCCCAGTGGTGCCAGTGCACTCTCTGGACTCAATGCAGTGCACCCCCACTGGTGCCAGTGCACTCTCTGGACTCACTGCACTGCATCCCCAGTGGTGCCCGTGCACTCTCTGGACTCACTGCACTGCATCCCCAAGGTGCCAGTGCACTCTCTGGACTCAACTGCACTGCATCCCCAGTGGTGCCAGTGCACTCTCTGGACTCACTGCACTCCATCCCCACTGGTGCCAGTCCACTCTCTGGACTCACTGCACTGCATCCCCAGTGGTGCCAGTGCACTCTCTGCACTCATGCACTGCATCCCCACTGGTGCCAGTGCACTCTTTGGACTCACTGCACTGCATCCCCAGTGGTGCCAGTGCACTCTCTGGTCTCACTGCACTGCATCCCCAGTGGTGCCAGTGCACTCTCTGGATTCACTGTAGTGCATCCCCAGTGGTGCCAGTGCAACCTCAGGACTCACTGCAGTGCAGCTCCAGTTGGTGCCAGTGCAGTCTCTGGACTCACTGCACTGCATCCCCAGTGGTGCCAGTGCACTCTCTGGACTCACTGCAGTGCATCCCCAGTGGTGCCAGTGCACTCTCTGGACTCACTGAACTGCATCCCCAGTGGTGCCAGTGCACTCTCTGGACTCACTGCAGTGCATCCCCAGTGGTGCCAGTGCACTCTCTGGACTCACTGCACTGCATCCCCAGTGGTGCCAGTGCACTCTCTGGACTCACTGCAGTGCACCCCCACTGGTGCCAGGGCACTCTCTGCACTCACTGCACTGCATCCCCAGTGGTGTCAGTGCACTCTCTGGACTCACTGCACTGCATCCCCAAGGTGCCAGTGCACTCTCTGGACTCAACTGCACTGCATCCCCAGTGGTGCCCGTGCACTCTCTGGACTCACTGCACTGCATCCCCAGTGGTGCCAGTGCACTCTCTGGACTCACTGCACTCCATCCCCACTGGTGCCAGTCCACTCTCTGGACTCACTGCACTGCATCCCCAGTGGTGCCAGTGCACTCTCTGCACTCATGCACTGCATCCCCACTGGTACCAGTGCACTCTTTGGACTCACTGCACTGCATCCCCAGTGGTGCCAGTGCACTCTCTGGACTCACTGCACTGCATCCCCAGTGGTGCCAGTGTAGTCTCTGGACTCACTGTAGTGCATCCCCAGTGGTGCCAGTGCAATCTCAGGACTCACTGCAGTGCAGCTCCAGTTGGTGCCAGTGCAGTCTCTGGACTCACTGCACTGCATCCCCAGTGGTGCCAGTGCACTCTCTGGACTCACTGCAGTGCATCCCCAGTGGTGCCAGTGCACTCTCTGGAGTCACTGCAGTGTATCCCCAGTGGTGCCAGTGCACTCTCTGGACTCACTGAACTGCATCCCCATTGGTGCCAGTGCACTCTCTGGACTCACTGCAGTGCATCCGCAGTGGTGCCAGTGCACTCTCTGGACTCACTGCACTGCATCGCCAGTGGTGCCAGTGCACTCTCTGGACTCACTGCAGTGCATCCCCAGTGGTGCCAGTGCACTCTCTGGACTCAGTGCACTGCATCCCCAGTGGTGCCAGTGCACTCTCTGGACTCACTGCACTGCATCCCCAGTGGTGCCAGTGCACTCTGTGGAGTCAGAGCACTGCATCCCCAGTGGTGCAAGGGCACTCTCTGGACTCACTGCACTGCATCCCCAGTGGTGCCAGTGCACTCTCTGGACTCACTGCAGTGCATCCCCAGTGGTGCCAGTACACTCTCTGGACTCACTGCAGTGCATCCCCAGTGGTGCCAGTGCACTCTCTGGACTCACTGCACTGCATCCCCAGTGGTGCCAGTGCACTCTCTGGAGTCACTGCAGTGCATCCCCAGTGGTGCCAGTGCACTCTCTGGACTCACTGCACTGCATCCCCAGTGGTGCCAGTGTACTCTCTGGACTCACTGCAGTGCATCCCCAGTGGTGCCACTGCACTCTCTGGACTCACTGCACTGCATCACCATTGGTGCCAGTGCACTCTCCGGACTCACTGCAGTGCATCCGCAGTGGTGCCAGTGCACTCTCTGGACTCACTGCAGTGCATCCCCAGTGGTGCCAGTGCACTCTCCGGACTCACTGCAGTGCATCCCCACTGGTGCCAGTGCACTCTCTGGACTCACTGCAGTGCATCCCCAGTGGTGCCAGTGCACTCTCTGGACTCACTGCACTGCATCCCCAGTGGTGCCAGTGCACTCTCTGGAGTCACAGCACTGCATCCCCAGTGGTGCCAGTGCACTCTCTGGACTCACTGCAGTGCATCCCCAGTGGTGCCAGTGCACTCTCTGGACTCACTGCACTGCATCCCCAGTGGTGCCAGTGCACTCTCTGGACTCACTGCACTGCATCCCCAGTGGTGCCAGTGCTCTCTCTGGACTCACTGCACTGCATCCCCAGTGGTGCCAGTGCACTCTCTGGACTCACTGCAGTGCATCCCCAGTGGTGCCAGTGCACTCTCTGGACTCACTGCACTACATCACCATTGGTGCCAGGGCACTCTCCGGACTCACTGCAGTGCATCCGCAGTGGTGCCAGTGCACTCTTTCGAGTCACTGCAGTGCATCCCCAGTGGTGCCAGTGCACTCTCTGGACTCACTGCACTGCATCCCCAGTGGTGCCAGGGCACTCTCTGCACTCACTGCACTGCATCCCCAGTGGTGCCAGTGCACTCTCTGGACTCACTGCAGTGCATCCCCAGTGGTGCCAGTGCACTCTCTGCACTCACTGCACTGCATCCCCAGTGGTGCCAGTGCACTCTCTGGACTCACTGCACTGCATCCCCAGTGGTGCCACTGCACTCTCTGGACTCACTGCACTGCATCACCATTGGTGCCAGGGCACTCTCCGGACTCACTGCAGTGCATCCGCAGTGGTGCCAGTGCACTCTTTCGAGTCACTGCACTGCATCCCCATTAGTGCCAGTGCATTCTCTGGACTCATTGCAGTGCATCCCCAGTGGTGCCAGTGCACTCTCTGGACTCACTGCAGTGCATCCCCATTGGTGCCAGTGCACTCTCTGGACTCAGTGCACTGCATCCCCAGTGGTGTCAGTGCACTCTCTGGACTCACTGCACTGCATCCACAAGGTGCCAGTGCACTCTCTGGACTCAACTGCAGTGCATCCCCAGTGGTGCCCGTGCACTCTCTGGATTCACTGCAGTGCATCCCCAGTGGTGCCAGTGCACTCTCTGGACTCACTGCACTGCATCCCCAGTGGTGCCAGTGCACTCTCTGGACTCACTGCACTCCATCCCCACTGGTGCCAGTCCACTCTCTGGACTCACTGCACTGCATCCCCAGTGGTGTCAGTGCACTCTCTGCACTCATGCACTGCATCCCCACTGGTGCCAGTGCACTCTTTGGACTCACTGCACTGCATGAACAGTGGTGCCAGTGTACTCTCTGGACTCACTGCACTGCATCCCCAGTGGTGCCAGTGTAGTCTCTGGACTCACTGTAGTGCATCCCCAGTGGTGTCAGTGCAATCTCAGGACTCACTGCAGTGCAGCTCCAGTTGGTGCCAGTGCAGTCTCTGGACTCACTACACTGCATCCCCAGTGGTGCCAGTGCACTCTCTGGACTCACTGCAGTGCATCCCCAGTGGTGCCAGTGCACTCTCTGGACTCACTGCAGTGTATCCCCAGTGGTGCCAGTGCACTCTCTGGACTCACTGAACTGCATCCCCAGTGGTGCCAGAGCACTCTCTGGACTCACTGCAGTGCATCCCCAGTGGTGCCAGTGCACTATGTGGACTCACTGCACTGCATCCCAGTGGTGCCAGTGCACTCTCTGGACTCACTGCAGTGCATCCCCAGTGGTGCCAGTGCACTCTCTGGACTCAGTGCACTGCATCCCCAGTGGTGCCAGTGCACTCTCTGGACTCACTGCACTGCATCCCCAGTGGTGCCAGTGCACTCTCTGGAGTCACAGCACTGCATCAACAGTGGTGCCTCTGCACTCTCTGGAGTCACTGCACTGCATCCCCAGTGGTGCCAGTGCACTCTCTGGACTCACTGCAGTGCATCCGCAGTGGTGCCAGTGCACTCTCTGGACTCACTGCAGTGCATCCCCAGTAGTGCCAGTGCACTCTCTGGACTCACTGCACTGCATCCCCAGTGGTGCCACTGCACCCTCTGGAATCACTGCAGTGCATCCCCAGTGGTGCCAGTGCACTCTCTGGAGTCACTGCACTGCATCCCCAGTGGTGCCAGTGCACTCTCTGGACTCACTGCATTGCATCCCCAGTGGTGCCAGTGCACTCTCTGGACTCACTGCACTGCATCCCCAGTGGTGCCAGTGCACTCTCTGGACTCATTGCACTGCATCACCATTGGTGCCAGGGCACTCTCCGGACTCACTGCAGTGCATCCGCAGTGGTGCCAGTGCACTCTTTCGAGTCACTGCAGTGCATCCCCAGTGGTGCCAGTGCACTCTCTGGACTCACTGCAGTGCATCCCCAGTGGTGCCAGTGCACTCTCTGGACTCACTGCAGTGCATCCCCAGTGGTGCCAGTGCACTCTCTGGACTCACTGCACTGCATCCCCAGTGGTGCCAGTGCACTCTCTGGAGTCACAGCACTGCATCAACAGTGGTGCCTCTGCACTCTCTGGAGTCACTGCACTGCATCCCCAGTGGTGCCAGTGCACTCTCTGGACTCACTGCAGTGCATCCCCAGTGGTGCCAGTGCACTCTCTGGACTCACTGCAGTGCATCCCCAGTGGTGCCAGTGCACTCTCTGGACTCAATGCACTGCATCCCCAGTGGTGCCAGTGCACTCTCTGGAATCACTGCAGTGCATCCCCAGTGGTGCCACTGCACTCTTTGGACTCACTGCACTGCATCCACAGTGGTGCCAGTGCACTCTCTGGACTCACTGCATTGCATCCCCAGTGGTGCCAGTGCACTCTCTGGACTCACTGCACTGCATCCCCAGTGGTGCCAGGGCACTCTCTGGACTCACTGCACTTCATCCCCAGTGGTGCCAGTGCACTCTCTGCCCTCACTGCAGTGCATCCCCAGTGGTGCCAGTGCACTCTCTGCACTCACTGCAGTGCATCCCCAGTGGTGCCAGTGCAATCTCTGGGCTCACCGGGGTGCATCCCCAGTGGTGGCAGTGCACTCTCTGGACTCACTGCACTGCATCCCCAGTGGTGCCAGTGCACTCTCTGGACTCACTGCAGTGCATCCCCAGTGGTGCCAGTGCACTCTCTGCACTCACTGCACTGCATCCCCAGTGGTGCCAGTGCACTCTCTGGACTCACTGCAGTGCATCCCCAGTGGTGCCAGTGCACTCTCTGGACTCACTGCACTGCATCCCCAGTGGTGCCAGTGCACTCTCTGGACTCACTGCGCTGCATCCCCAGTGGTGCCAGTGTACTCTCTGGACTCACTGCACTGCATCCCCAGTGGTGCCAGTGCACTCTCTGGACTCACTGCACTGCATCCCCAGTGGTGCCAGTGCACTCTCTGGACTCACTGCACTGCATCCCCAGTGGTGCCAGTGCACTCTCTGGACTCACTGCAGTGCATCCCCAGTAGTGCCAGTGCACTCTCTGGACTCACTGCACTGCATCCCCAGTGGTGCCACTGCACTCTCTGGACTCACTGCAGTGCATCCCCAGTGGTGCCAGTGCACTCTCTGGAGTCACTGCACTGCATCCCCAGTGGTGCCAGTGCACTCTCTGGACTCACTGCGCTGCATCCCCAGTGGTGCCAGTGCACTCTCTGGACTCACTGCACTGCATCCCCAGTGGTGCCAGTGCACTCTCTGGACTCATTGCACTGCATCACCATTGGTGCCAGGGCACTCTCCGGACTCACTGCAGTGCATCCGCAGTGGTGCCAGTGCACTCTTTCGAGTCACTGCAGTGCATCCCCAGTGGTGCCAGTGCACTCTCTGGACTCACTGCAGTGCATCCCCAGTGGTGCCAGTGCACTCTCTGGACTCACTGCAGTGCATCCCCAGTGGTGCCAGTGCACTCTCTGGACTCACTGCACTGCATCCCCAGTGGTGCCAGTGCACTCTCTGGAGTCACAGCACTGCATCAACAGTGGTGCCTCTGCACTCTCTGGAGTCACTGCACTGCATCCCCAGTGGTGCCAGTGCACTCTCTGGACTCACTGCAGTGCATCCCCAGTGGTGCCAGTGCACTCTCTGGACTCACTGCAGTGCATCCCCAGTGGTGCCAGTGCACTCTCTGGACTCAATGCACTGCATCCCCAGTGGTGCCAGTGCACTCTCTGGAATCACTGCAGTGCATCCCCAGTGGTGCCACTGCACTCTTTGGACTCACTGCACTGCATCCACAGTGGTGCCAGTGCACTCTCTGGACTCACTGCATTGCATCCCCAGTGGTGCCAGTGCACTCTCTGGACTCACTGCACTGCATCCCCAGTGGTGCCAGGGCACTCTCTGGACTCACTGCACTTCATCCCCAGTGGTGCCAGTGCACTCTCTGCCCTCACTGCAGTGCATCCCCAGTGGTGCCAGTGCACTCTCTGCACTCACTGCAGTGCATCCCCAGTGGTGCCAGTGCAATCTCTGGGCTCACCGGGGTGCATCCCCAGTGGTGGCAGTGCACTCTCTGGACTCACTGCACTGCATCCCCAGTGGTGCCAGTGCACTCTCTGGACTCACTGCAGTGCATCCCCAGTGGTGCCAGTGCACTCTCTGCACTCACTGCACTGCATCCCCAGTGGTGCCAGTGCACTCTCTGGACTCACTGCAGTGCATCCCCAGTGGTGCCAGTGCACTCTCTGGACTCACTGCACTGCATCCCCAGTGGTGCCAGTGCACTCTCTGGACTCACTGCGCTGCATCCCCAGTGGTGCCAGTGTACTCTCTGGACTCACTGCACTGCATCCCCAGTGGTGCCAGTGCACTCTCTGGACTCACTGCACTGCATCCCCAGTGGTGCCAGTGCACTCTCTGGACTCACTGCACTGCATCCCCAGTGGTGCCAGTGCACTCTCTGGACTCACTGCACTGCATCCCCAAGGTGCCTGTGCACTCTCTGGACTCAACTGCACTGCACCCCCAGTGGTGCCCGTGCACTCTCTGGATTCACTGCAGTGCATCCCCAGTGGTGCCAGTGCACTCTCTGGACTCACTGCACTGCATCCCCAGTGGTGCCAGTGCACTCTCTGGACTCACTGCAGTGCATCCCCTTTTGTGCCAGTGCACTCTCTGCACTCACTGCACTGCATCCCCAGTGGTGCCAGTGCACTCTCTGCACTCACTGCACTGCATCCCCAGTGGTGCCAGTGCACTCTCTGGACTCACTGCACTGCATCCCCTTTTGTGCCAGTGCACTCTCTGCACTCACTGCACTGCATCCCCAGTGGCGCCAGTGCACTCTCTGGACTCACTGTAGTGCATCCCCAGTGGTGCCAGTGCAATCTCAGGACTCACTGCAGTGCAGCTCCAGTTGGTGCCAGTGCACTCTCTGGACTCACTGCAGTGCACCCCCACTGGTGCCAGTGCACTCTCTGGACTCAGTGCACTGCATCCCCAGTGGTGTCAGTGCACTCTCTGGACTCACTGCACTGCATCCCCAAGGTGCCAGTGCACTCTCTGGACTCAACTGCACTGCATCCCCAGTGGTGCCCGTGCACTCTCTGGACTCACTGCACTGCATCCCCAGTGGTGCCAGTGCACTCTCTGGACTCACTGCACTCCATCCCCACTGGTGCCAGTCCACTCTCTGGACTCACTGCACTGCATCCCCAGTGGTGCCAGTGCACTCTCTGCACTCATGCACTGCATCCCCACTGGTACCAGTGCACTCTTTGGACTCACTGCACTGCATCCCCAGTGGTGCCAGTGCACTCTCTGGACTCACTGCACTGCATCCCCAGTGGTGCCAGTGTAGTCTCTGGACTCACTGTAGTGCATCCCCAGTGGTGCCAGTGCAATCTCAGGACTCACTGCAGTGCAGCTCCAGTTGGTGCCAGTGCAACCTCTGGACTCACTGCACTGCATCCCCAGTGGTGCCAGTGCACTCTCTGGACTCACTGCAGTGCATCCCCAGTGGTGCCAGTGCACTCTCTGGAGTCACTGCAGTGTATCCCCAGTGGTGCCAGTGCACTCTCTGGACTCACTGAACTGCATCCCCATTGGTGCCAGTGCACTCTCTGGACTCACTGCAGTGCATCCGCAGTGGTGCCAGTGCACTCTCTGGACTCACTGCACTGCATCGCCAGTGGTGCCAGTGCACTCTCTGCACTCACTGCAGTGCATCCCCAGTGGTGCCAGTGCACTCTCTGGACTCAGTGCACTGCATCCCCAGTGGTGCCAGTGCACTCTCTGGACTCACTGCACTGCATCCCCAGTGGTGCCAGTGCACTCTGTGGAGTCAGAGCACTGCATCCCCAGTGGTGCAAGGGCACTCTCTGGACTCACTGCACTGCATCCCCAGTGGTGCCAGTGCACTCTCTGGACTCACTGCAGTGCATCCCCAGTGGTGCCAGTGCACTCTCTGGACTCACTGCAGTGCATCCCCAGTGGTGCCAGTGCACTCTCTGGACTCACTGCACTGCATCCCCAGTGGTGCCAGTGCACTCTCTGGAGTCACTGCAGTGCATCCCCAGTGGTGCCAGTGCACTCTCTGGACTCACTGCACTGCATCCCCAGTGGTGCCAGTGTACTCTCTGGACTCACTGCAGTGCATCCCCAGTGGTGCCACTGCACTCTCTGGACTCACTGCACTGCATCACCATTGGTGCCAGTGCACTCTCCGGACTCACTGCAGTGCATCCGCAGTGGTGCCAGTGCACTCTCTGGACTCACTGCAGTGCATCCCCACTGGTGCCAGTGCACTCTCTGGACTCACTGCAGTGCATCCCCAGTGGTGCCAGTGCACTCTCTGGACTCACTGCACTGCATCCCCAGTGGTGCCAGTGCACTCTCTGGAGTCACAGCACTGCATCCCCAGTGGTGCCAGTGCACTCTCTGGACTCACTGCAGTGCATCCCCAGTGGTGCCAGTGCACTCTCCGGACTCACTGCAGTGCATCCGCAGTGGTGCCAGTGCACTCTTTCGAGTCACTGCACTGCATCCCCAGTGGTGCCAGTGCTCTCTCTGGACTCACTGCACTGCATCCCCAGTGGTGCCAGTGCACTCTCTGGACTCACTGCAGTGCATCCCCAGTGGTGCCAGTGCACTCTCTGGACTCACTGCACTACATCACCATTGGTGCCAGGGCACTCTCCGGACTCACTGCAGTGCATCCGCAGTGGTGCCAGTGCACTCTTTCGAGTCACTGCAGTGCATCCCCAGTGGTGCCAGTGCACTCTCTGGACTCACTGCACTGCATCCCCAGTGGTGCCAGGGCACTCTCTGCACTCACTGCACTGCATCCCCAGTGGTGCCAGTGCACTCTCTGGACTCACTGCAGTGCATCCCCAGTGGTGCCAGTGCACTCTCTGCACTCACTGCACTGCATCCCCAGTGGTGCCAGTGCACTCTCTGGACTCACTGCACTGCATCCCCAGTGGTGCCACTGCACTCTCTGGACTCACTGCACTGCATCACCATTGGTGCCAGGGCACTCTCCGGACTCACTGCAGTGCATCCGCAGTGGTGCCAGTGCACTCTTTCGAGTCACTGCACTGCATCCCCATTAGTGCCAGTGCATTCTCTGGACTCATTGCAGTGCATCCCCAGTGGTGCCAGTGCACTCTCTGGACTCACTGCAGTGCATCCCCATTGGTGCCAGTGCACTCTCTGGACTCAGTGCACTGCATCCCCAGTGGTGTCAGTGCACTCTCTGGACTCACTGCACTGCATCCACAAGGTGCCAGTGCACTCTCTGGACTCAACTGCAGTGCATCCCCAGTGGTGCCCGTGCACTCTCTGGATTCACTGCAGTGCATCCCCAGTGGTGCCAGTGCACTCTCTGGACTCACTGCACTGCATCCCCAGTGGTGCCAGTGCACTCTCTGGACTCACTGCACTCCATCCCCACTGGTGCCAGTCCACTCTCTGGACTCACTGCACTGCATCCCCAGTGGTGCCAGTGCACTCTCTGCACTCATGCACTGCATCCCCACTGGTGCCAGTGCACTCTTTGGACTCACTGCACTGCATGAACAGTGGTGCCAGTGTACTCTCTGGACTCACTGCACTGCATCCCCAGTGGTGCCAGTGTAGTCTCTGGACTCACTGTAGTGCATCCCCAGTGGTGTCAGTGCAATCTCAGGACTCACTGCAGTGCAGCTCCAGTTGGTGCCAGTGCAGTCTCTGGACTCACTGCACTGCATCCCCAGTGGTGCCAGTGCACTCTCTGGACTCACTGCAGTGCATCCCCAGTGGTGCCAGTGCACTCTCTGGAGTCACTGCAGTGTATCCCCAGTGGTGCCAGTGCACTCTCTGGACTCACTGAACTGCATCCCCATTGGTGCCAGTGCACTCTCTGGACTCACTGCAGTGCATCCGCAGTGGTGCCAGTGCACTCTCTGGACTCACTGCACTGCATCGCCAGTGGTGCCAGTGCACTCTCTGCACTCACTGCAGTGCATCCCCAGTGGTGCCAGTGCACTCTCTGGACTCAGTGCACTGCATCCCCAGTGGTGCCAGTGCACTCTCTGGACTCACTGCACTGCATCCCCAGTGGTGCCAGTGC
Source organism: Anser anser (assembly GCF_964211835.1). Lineage (NCBI taxonomy): Eukaryota > Metazoa > Chordata > Aves > Anseriformes > Anatidae > Anser > Anser anser. The sequence goes on from NW_028153967.1 coordinate 43,795, forward strand.
ACTCTGTGGAGTCAGAGCACTGCATCCCCAGTGGTGCAAGGGCACTCTCTGGACTCACTGCACTGCATCCCCAGTGGTGCCAGTGCACTCTCTGGACTCACTGCAGTGCATCCCCAGTGGTGCCAGTGCACTCTCTGGACTCACTGCAGTGCATCCCCAGTGGTGCCAGTGCACTCTCTGGACTCACTGCACTGCATCCCCAGTGGTGCCAGTGCACTCTCTGGAGTCACTGCAGTGCATCCCCAGTGGTGCCAGTGCACTCTCTGGACTCACTGCACTGCATCCCCAGTGGTGCCAGTGTACTCTCGGGACTCACTGCAGTGCATCCCCAGTGGTGCCACTGCACTCTCTGGACTCACTGCACTGCATCACCATTGGTGCCAGTGCACTCTCCGGACTCACTGCAGTGCATCCGCAGTGGTGCCAGTGCACTCTCTGCACTCACTGCACTGCATCCCCACTGGTGCCAGTGCACTCTCTGGACTCACTGCAGTGCATCCCCAGTGGTGCCAGTGCACTCTCTGGACTCACTGCACTGCATCCCCAGTGGTGCCAGTGCACTCTCTGGAGTCACAGCACTGCATCCCCAGTGGTGCCAGTGCACTCTCTGGACTCACTGCAGTGCATCCCCAGTGGTGCCAGTGCACTCTCTGGACTCACTGCACTGCATCCCCAGTGGTGCCAGTGCACTCTCTGGACTCACTGCACTGCATCCCCAGTGGTGCCAGTGCTCTCTCTGGACTCACTGCACTGCATCCCCAGTGGTGCCAGTGCACTCTCTGGACTCACTGCAGTGCATCCCCAGTGGTGCCAGTGCACTCTCTGGACTCACTGCACTACATCACCATTGGTGCCAGTGCACTCTCCGGACTCACTGCAGTGCATCCGCAGTGGTGCCAGTGCACTCTCTGCACTCACTGCACTGCATCCCCACTGGTGCCAGTGCACTCTCTGGACTCACTGCAGTGCATCCCCAGTGGTGCCAGTGCACTCTCTGGACTCACTGCACTGCATCCCCAGTGGTGCCAGTGCACTCTCTGGAGTCACAGCACTGCATCCCCAGTGGTGCCAGTGCACTCTCTGGACTCACTGCAGTGCATCCCCAGTGGTGCCAGTGCACTCTCCGGACTCACTGCAGTGCATCCGCAGTGGTGCCAGTGCACTCTTTCGAGTCACTGCACTGCATCCCCAGTGGTGCCAGTGCTCTCTCTGGACTCACTGCACTGCATCCCCAGTGGTGCCAGTGCACTCTCTGGACTCACTGCAGTGCATCCCCAGTGGTGCCAGTGCACTCTCTGGACTCACTGCACTACATCACCATTGGTGCCAGGGCACTCTCCGGACTCACTGCAGTGCATCCGCAGTGGTGCCAGTGCACTCTTTCGAGTCACTGCAGTGCATCCCCAGTGGTGCCAGTGCACTCTCTGGACTCACTGCACTGCATCCCCAGTGGTGCCAGGGCACTCTCTGCACTCACTGCACTGCATCCCCAGTGGTGCCAGTGCACTCTCTGGACTCACTGCAGTGCATCCCCAGTGGTGCCAGTGCACTCTCTGCACTCACTGCACTGCATCCCCAGTGGTGCCAGTGCACTCTCTGGACTCACTGCACTGCATCCCCAGTGGTGCCACTGCACTCTCTGGACTCACTGCACTGCATCACCATTGGTGCCAGGGCACTCTCCGGACTCACTGCAGTGCATCCGCAGTGGTGCCAGTGCACTCTTTCGAGTCACTGCACTGCATCCCCATTAGTGCCAGTGCATTCTCTGGACTCATTGCAGTGCATCCCCAGTGGTGCCAGTGCACTCTCTGGACTCACTGCAGTGCATCCCCATTGGTGCCAGTGCACTCTCTGGACTCAGTGCACTGCATCCCCAGTGGTGTCAGTGCACTCTCTGGACTCACTGCACTGCATCCACAAGGTGCCAGTGCACTCTCTGGACTCAACTGCAGTGCATCCCCAGTGGTGCCCGTGCACTCTCTGGATTCACTGCAGTGCATCCCCAGTGGTGCCAGTGCACTCTCTGGACTCACTGCACTGCATCCCCAGTGGTGCCAGTGCACTCTCTGGACTCACTGCACTCCATCCCCACTGGTGCCAGTCCACTCTCTGGACTCACTGCACTGCATCCCCAGTGGTGCCAGTGCACTCTCTGCACTCATGCACTGCATCCCCACTGGTGCCAGTGCACTCTTTGGACTCACTGCACTGCATGAACAGTGGTGCCAGTGTACTCTCTGGACTCACTGCACTGCATCCCCAGTGGTGCCAGTGTAGTCTCTGGACTCACTGTAGTGCATCCCCAGTGGTGTCAGTGCAATCTCAGGACTCACTGCAGTGCAGCTCCAGTTGGTGCCAGTGCAGTCTCTGGACTCACTGCACTGCATCCCCAGTGGTGCCAGTGCACTCTCTGGACTCACTGCAGTGCATCCCCAGTGGTGCCAGTGCACTCTCTGGAGTCACTGCAGTGTATCCCCAGTGGTGCCAGTGCACTCTCTGGACTCACTGAACTGCATCCCCATTGGTGCCAGTGCACTCTCTGGACTCACTGCAGTGCATCCGCAGTGGTGCCAGTGCACTCTCTGGACTCACTGCACTGCATCGCCAGTGGTGCCAGTGCACTCTCTGCACTCACTGCAGTGCATCCCCAGTGGTGCCAGTGCACTCTCTGGACTCAGTGCACTGCATCCCCAGTGGTGCCAGTGCACTCTCTGGACTCACTGCACTGCATCCCCAGTGGTGCCAGTGCACTCTGTGGAGTCAGAGCACTGCATCCCCAGTGGTGCAAGGGCACTCTCTGGACTCACTGCACTGCATCCCCAGTGGTGCCAGTGCACTCTCTGGACTCACTGCAGTGCATCCCCAGTGGTGCCAGTGCACTCTCTGGACTCACTGCAGTGCATCCCCAGTGGTGCCAGTGCACTCTCTGGACTCACTGCACTGCATCCCCAGTGGTGCCAGTGCACTCTCTGGAGTCACTGCAGTGCATCCCCAGTGGTGCCAGTGCACTCTCTGGACTCACTGCACTGCATCCCCAGTGGTGCCAGTGTACTCTCGGGACTCACTGCAGTGCATCCCCAGTGGTGCCACTGCACTCTCTGGACTCACTGCACTGCATCACCATTGGTGCCAGTGCACTCTCCGGACTCACTGCAGAGCATCCGCAGTGGTGCCAGTGCACTCTCTGCACTCACTGCACTGCATCCCCACTGGTGCCAGTGCACTCTCTGGACTCACTGCAGTGCATCCCCAGTGGTGCCAGTGCACTCTCTGGACTCACTGCACTGCATCCCCAGTGGTGCCAGTGCACTCTCTGGAGTCACAGCACTGCATCCCCAGTGGTGCCAGTGCACTCTCTGGACTCACTGCAGTGCATCCCCAGTGGTGCCAGTGCACTCTCTGGACTCACTGCACTGCATCCCCAGTGGTGCCAGTGCACTCTCTGGACTCACTGCACTGCATCCCCAGTGGTGCCAGTGCTCTCTCTGGACTCACTGCACTGCATCCCCAGTGGTGCCAGTGCACTCTCTGGACTCACTGCAGTGCATCCCCAGTGGTGCCAGTGCACTCTCTGGACTCACTGCACTACATCACCATTGGTGCCAGGGCACTCTCCGGACTCACTGCAGTGCATCCGCAGTGGTGCCAGTGCACTCTTTCGAGTCACTGCAGTGCATCCCCAGTGGTGCCAGTGCACTCTCTGGACTCACTGCACTGCATCCCCAGTGGTGCCAGGGCACTCTCTGCACTCACTGCACTGCATCCCCAGTGGTGCCAGTGCACTCTCTGGACTCACTGCAGTGCATCCCCAGTGGTGCCAGTGCACTCTCTGCACTCACTGCACTGCATCCCCAGTGGTGCCAGTGCACTCTCTGGACTCACTGCACTGCATCCCCAGTGGTGCCACTGCACTCTCTGGACTCACTGCACTGCATCACCATTGGTGCCAGGGCACTCTCCGGACTCACTGCAGTGCATCCGCAGTGGTGCCAGTGCACTCTTTCGAGTCACTGCACTGCATCCCCATTAGTGCCAGTGCATTCTCTGGACTCATTGCAGTGCATCCCCAGTGGTGCCAGTGCACTCTCTGGACTCACTGCAGTGCATCCCCATTGGTGCCAGTGCACTCTCTGGACTCACTGCACTGCATCCACAAGGTGCCAGTGCACTCTCTGGACTCAACTGCAGTGCATCCCCAGTGGTGCCCGTGCACTCTCTGGATTCACTGCAGTGCATCCCCAGTGGTGCCAGTGCACTCTCTGGACTCACTGCACTGCATCCCCAGTGGTGCCAGTGCACTCTCTGGACTCACTGCACTCCATCCCCACTGGTGCCAGTCCACTCTCTGGACTCACTGCACTGCATCCCCAGTGGTGCCAGTGCACTCTCTGCACTCATGCACTGCATCCCCACTGGTGCCAGTGCACTCTTTGGACTCACTGCACTGCATGAACAGTGGTGCCAGTGTACTCTCTGGACTCACTGCACTGCATCCCCAGTGGTGCCAGTGTAGTCTCTGGACTCACTGTAGTGCATCCCCAGTGGTGTCAGTGCAATCTCAGGACTCACTGCAGTGCAGCTCCAGTTGGTGCCAGTGCAGTCTCTGGACTCACTACACTGCATCCCCAGTGGTGCCAGTGCACTCTCTGGACTCACTGCAGTGCATCCCCAGTGGTGCCAGTGCACTCTCTGGACTCACTGCAGTGTATCCCCAGTGGTGCCAGTGCACTCTCTGGACTCACTGAACTGCATCCCCAGTGGTGCCAGAGCACTCTCTGGACTCACTGCAGTGCATCCCCAGTGGTGCCAGTGCACTATGTGGACTCACTGCACTGCATCCCAGTGGTGCCAGTGCACTCTCTGGACTCACTGCAGTGCATCCCCAGTGGTGCCAGTGCACTCTCTGGACTCAGTGCACTGCATCCCCAGTGGTGCCAGTGCACTCTCTGGACTCACTGCACTGCATCCCCAGTGGTGCCAGTGCACTCTCTGGAGTCACAGCACTGCATCAACAGTGGTGCCTCTGCACTCTCTGGAGTCACTGCACTGCATCCCCAGTGGTGCCAGTGCACTCTCTGGACTCACTGCAGTGCATCCGCAGTGGTGCCAGTGCACTCTCTGGACTCACTGCAGTGCATCCCCAGTAGTGCTAGTGCACTCTCCGGACTCACTGCAGTGCATCCGCAGTGGTGCCAGTGCACTCTTTCGAGTCACTGCAGTGCATCCCCAGTGGTGCCAGTGCACTCTCTGGACTCACTGCAGTGCATCCCCAGTGGTGCCAGTGCACTCTCTGGACTCACTGCACTGCATCCCCAGTGGTGCCACTGCACCCTCTGGAATCACTGCAGTGCATCCCCAGTGGTGCCAGTGCACTCTCTGGAGTCACTGCACTGCATCCCCAGTGGTGCCAGTGCACTCTCTGGACTCACTGCATTGCATCCACAGTGGTGCCAGTGCACTCTCTGGACTCACTGCACTGCATCCCCAGTGGTGCCAGTGCACTCTCTGGACTCATTGCACTGCATCACCATTGGTGCCAGGGCACTCTCCGGACTCACTGCAGTGCATCCGCAGTGGTGCCAGTGCACTCTTTCGAGTCACTGCAGTGCATCCCCAGTGGTGCCAGTGCACTCTCTGGACTCACTGCAGTGCATCCCCAGTGGTGCCAGTGCACTCTCTGGACTCACTGCAGTGCATCCCCAGTGGTGCCAGTGCACTCTCTGGACTCACTGCACTGCATCCCCAGTGGTGCCAGTGCACTCTCTGGAGTCACAGCACTGCATCAACAGTGGTGCCTCTGCACTCTCTGGAGTCACTGCACTGCATCCCCAGTGGTGCCAGTGCACTCTCTGGACTCACTGCAGTGCATCCCCAGTGGTGCCAGTGCACTCTCTGGACTCACTGCAGTGCATCCCCAGTGGTGCCAGTGCACTCTCTGGACTCAATGCACTGCATCCCCAGTGGTGCCAGTGCACTCTCTGGAATCACTGCAGTGCATCCCCAGTGGTGCCACTGCACTCTTTGGACTCACTGCACTGCATCCACAGTGGTGCCAGTGCACTCTCTGGACTCACTGCATTGCATCCCCAGTGGTGCCAGTGCACTCTCTGGACTCACTGCACTGCATCCCCAGTGGTGCCAGGGCACTCTCTGGACTCACTGCACTTCATCCCCAGTGGTGCCAGTGCACTCTCTGCCCTCACTGCAGTGCATCCCCAGTGGTGCCAGTGCACTCTCTGCACTCACTGCACTGCATCCCCAGTGGTGCCAGTGCAATCTCTGGGCTCACCGGGGTGCATCCCCAGTGGTGCCAGTGCACTCTCTGGACTCACTGCACTGCATCCCCAGTGGTGCCAGTGCACTCTCTGGACTCACTGCACTGCATCCCCAGTGGTGCCAGTGCACTCTCTGCACTCACTGCACTGCATCCCCAGTGGTGCCAGTGCACTCTCTGGACTCACTGCACTGCATCCCCAGTGGTGCCAGTGCAATCTCTGGGCTCACCGGGGTGCATCCCCAGTGGTGCCAGTGCACTCTCTGGACTCACTGCACTGCATCCCCAGTGGTGCCAGTGCACTCTCTGGACTCACTGCGCTGCATCCCCAGTGGTGCCAGTGTACTCTCTGGACTCACTGCACTGCATCCCCAGTGGTGCCAGTGCACTCTCTGGACTCACTGTAGTGCATCCCCAGTGGTGCCAGTGCACTCTCTGGACTCACTGCACTGCATCCCCAGTGGTGCCAGTGCACTCTCTGGACTCACTGCACTGCATCCCCAAGGTGCCTGTGCACTCTCTGGACTCAACTGCACTGCATCCCCAGTGGTGCCCGTGCACTCTCTGGATTCACTGCAGTGCATCCCCAGTGGTGCCAGTGCACTCTCTGGACTCACTGCACTGCATCCCCAGTGGTGCCAGTGCACTCTCTGGACTCACTGCAGTGCATCCCCTTTTGTGCCAGTGCACTCTCTGCACTCACTGCACTGCATCCCCAGTGGTGCCAGTGCACTCTCTGCACTCACTGCAGTGCATCCCCAGTGGTGCCAGTGCAATCTCTGGGCTCACCGGGATGGATCCCCAGTGGTGCCAGTGCACTCTCTGGACTCACTGCACTGCATCCCCAGTGGTGCCAGTGCACTCTCTGGACTCACTGCAGTGCATCCCCAGTGGTGCCAGTGCACTCTCTGCACTCACTGCACTGCATCCCCAGTGGTGCCAGTGCACTCTCTGGACTCACTGCGCTGCATCCCCAGTGGTGTCAGTGTACTCTCTGGACTCACTGCACTGCATCCCCAGTGGTGCCAGTGCACTCTCTGGACTCACTGCGCTGCATCCCCAGTGGTGCCAGTGCACTCTCTGCACTCACTGCAGTGCATCCCCAGTGGTGCCAGTGCACTCTCTGAGTCACTGCACTGCATTCCCAGTGGTGCCAGTGCACTCTCTGGACTCACTGCAGTGCATCCCCAGTGGTGCCAGTGCACTCTCTGGACTCACTGCACTGCAACGCCAGTGGTGCCAGTGCACTCTCTGGACTCACTGCAGTGCACCCCCACTGGTGCCAGTGCACTCCCTGGACTCACTGCACTGCATCCCCAGTGGTGCCAGTGCACTCTCTGGACTCACTGCACTGCATCCCCAAGGTGCCAGTGCACTCTCTGGACTCAACTGCACTGCATCCCCAGTGGTGCCAGTGCGCTCTCTGGATTCACTGCAGTGCATCCCCAGTGGTGCCAGTGCACTATCTGGACTCACTGCACTGCATCCCCAGTGGTGCCAGTGCACTCTCTGGACTCACTGCACTCCATCCCCACTGGTGCCATTCCACTCTCTGGACTCACTGCGCTGCATCCCCAGTGGTGCCAGTGCACTCTCTGCACTCATGCACTGCATCCCCACTGGTGCCAGTGCACTCTTTGGAGTCACTGCACTGCATCCCCAGTGGTGCCAGTGCACTCTCTGGACTCACTGCACTGCATCCCCAGTGGCGCCAGTGCACTCTCTGGACTCACTGTAGTGCATCCCCAGTGGTGCCAGTGAAAACTCAGGACTCACTGCAGTGCAGCTCCAGTTGGTGCCAGTGCAGTCTCTGGACTCACTGCACTACATCCCCAGTGGTGCCAGTGCACTCTCTGGACTCACTGCAGTGCATCCCCAGTGGTGCCAGTGCACTCTCTGGACTCACTGCAGTGCATCCCCAGTGGTGCCAGTGCACTCTCTGGACTCAATGCACTGCATCCCCAGTGGTGCCAGTGCACTCTCTGGAATCACTGCAGTGCATCCCCAGTGGTGCCACTGCACTCTTTGGACTCACTGCACTGCATCCACAGTGGTGCCAGTGCACTCTCTGGACTCACTGCATTGCATCCCCAGTGGTGCCAGTGCACTCTCTGGACTCACTGCACTGCATCCCCAGTGGTGCCAGGGCACTCTCTGGACTCACTGCACTTCATCCCCAGTGGTGCCAGTGCACTCTCTGCCCTCACTGCAGTGCATCCCCAGTGGTGCCAGTGCACTCTCTGCACTCACTGCACTGCATCCCCAGTGGTGCCAGTGCAATCTCTGGGCTCACCGGGGTGCATCCCCAGTGGTGCCAGTGCACTCTCTGGACTCACTGCACTGCATCCCCAGTGGTGCCAGTGCACTCTCTGGACTCACTGCACTGCATCCCCAGTGGTGCCAGTGCACTCTCTGCACTCACTGCACTGCATCCCCAGTGGTGCCAGTGCACTCTCTGGACTCACTGCACTGCATCCCCAGTGGTGCCAGTGCACTCTCTGGACTCACTGCACTGCATCCCCAGTGGTGCCAGTGCACTCTCTGGACTCACTGCGCTGCATCCCCAGTGGTGCCAGTGTACTCTCTGGACTCACTGCACTGCATCCCCAGTGGTGCCAGTGCACTCTCTGGACTCACTGCAGTGCATCCCCAGTGGTGCCAGTGCACTCTCTGGACTCACTGCACTGCATCCCCAGTGGTGCCAGTGCACTCTCTGGACTCACTGCACTGCATCCCCAAGGTGCCTGTGCACTCTCTGGACTCAACTGCACTGCATCCCCAGTGGTGCCCGTGCACTCTCTGGATTCACTGCAGTGCATCCCCAGTGGTGCCAGTGCACTCTCTGGACTCACTGCACTGCATCCCCAGTGGTGCCAGTGCACTCTCTGGACTCACTGCAGTGCATCCCCAGTGGTGCCAGTGCACTCTCTGGACTCACTGCACTGCATCCCCAGTGGTGCCAGTGCACTCTCTGCACTCACTGCACTGCATCCCCAGTGGTGCCAGTGCACTCTCTGGACTCACTGCAGTGCATCCCCAGTGGTGCCAGTGCACTCTCTGGACTCACTGCACTGCATCCCCAGTGGTGCCAGTGCACTCTCTGGACTCACTGCGCTGCATCCCCAGTGGTGCCAGTGTACTCTCTGGACTCACTGCACTGCATCCCCAGTGGTGCCAGTGCACTCTCTGGACTCACTGCAGTGCATCCCCAGTGGTGCCAGTGCACTCTCTGGACTCACTGCACTGCATCCCCAGTGGTGCCAGTGCACTCTCTGGACTCACTGCACTGCATCCCCAAGGTGCCTGTGCACTCTCTGGACTCAACTGCACTGCATCCCCAGTGGTGCCCGTGCACTCTCTGGATTCACTGCAGTGCATCCCCAGTGGTGCCAGTGCACTCTCTGGACTCACTGCACTGCATCCCCAGTGGTGCCAGTGCACTCTCTGGACTCACTGCAGTGCATCCCCTTTTGTGCCAGTGCACTCTCTGCACTCACTGCACTGCATCCCCAGTGGTGCCAGTGCACTCTCTGCACTCACTGCAGTGCATCCCCAGTGGTGCCAGTGCAATCTCTGGGCTCACCGGGATGGATCCCCAGTGGTGCCAGTGCACTCTCTGGACTCACTGCACTGCATCCCCAGTGGTGCCAGTGCACTCTCTGGACTCACTGCAGTGCATCCCCAGTGGTGCCAGTGCACTCTCTGCACTCACTGCACTGCATCCCCAGTGGTGCCAGTGCACTCTCTGGACTCACTGCGCTGCATCCCCAGTGGTGTCAGTGTACTCTCTGGACTCACTGCACTGCATCCCCAGTGGTGCCAGTGCACTCTCTGGACTCACTGCGCTGCATCCCCAGTGGTGCCAGTGCACTCTCTGCACTCACTGCAGTGCATCCCCAGTGGTGCCAGTGCACTCTCTGAGTCACTGCACTGCATTCCCAGTGGTGCCAGTGCACTCTCTGGACTCACTGCAGTGCATCCCCAGTGGTGCCAGTGCACTCTCTGGACTCACTGCACTGCAACGCCAGTGGTGCCAGTGCACTCTCTGGACTCACTGCAGTGCACCCCCACTGGTGCCAGTGCACTCCCTGGACTCACTGCACTGCATCCCCAGTGGTGCCAGTGCACTCTCTGGACTCACTGCACTGCATCCCCAAGGTGCCAGTGCACTCTCTGGACTCAACTGCACTGCATCCCCAGTGGTGCCAGTGCGCTCTCTGGATTCACTGCAGTGCATCCCCAGTGGTGCCAGTGCACTATCTGGACTCACTGCACTGCATCCCCAGTGGTGCCAGTGCACTCTCTGGACTCACTGCACTCCATCCCCACTGGTGCCATTCCACTCTCTGGACTCACTGCGCTGCATCCCCAGTGGTGCCAGTGCACTCTCTGCACTCATGCACTGCATCCCCACTGGTGCCAGTGCACTCTTTGGAGTCACTGCACTGCATCCCCAGTGGTGCCAGTGCACTCTCTGGACTCACTGCACTGCATCCCCAGTGGCGCCAGTGCACTCTCTGGACTCACTGTAGTGCATCCCCAGTGGTGCCAGTGAAAACTCAGGACTCACTGCAGTGCAGCTCCAGTTGGTGCCAGTGCAGTCTCTGGACTCACTGCACTACATCCCCAGTGGTGCCAGTGCACTCTCTGGACTCACTGCAGTGCATCCCCAGTGGTGCCAGTGCACTCTCTGGACTCACTGAACTGCATCCCCAGTGGTGCCAGTGCACTCTCTGGACTCACTGCGCTGCATCCCCAGTGGTGCCAGTGCAATCTCAGGACTCACTGCACTGCATCCCCAGTGGTGCCAGTGCACTATCTGGACTCATTGCAGTGCATCCCCTGTGGTGCCAGTGCACTCTCTGAGTCACTGCACTGCATTCCCAGTGGTGCCAGTGCACTCTCTGGACTCACTGCAGTGCATCCCCAGTGGTGCCAGTGCACTCTCTGGACTCACTGCACTGCAACCCCAGTGGTGCCAGTGCACTCTCTGGACTCACTGCAGTGCACCCCCAGTGGTGCCAGTGCACTCTCTGGACTCAGTGCACTGCATCCCCAGTGGTGCCAGTGCACTCTCTGGACTCACTGCACTGCATCCCCAAGGTGCCAGTGCACTCTCTGGACTCAACTGCACTGCATCCCCAGTGGTGCCCGTGCGCTCTCTGGATTCACTGCAGTTCATCCCCAGTGGTGCCAGTGCACTATCTGGACTCACTGCACTGCATCCCCAGTGGTGCCAGTGCACTCTCTGGACTCACTGCACTCCATCCCCACTGGTGCCAGTCCACTCTCTGGACTCACTGCACTGCATCCCCAGTGGTGCCAGTGCACTCTCTGGACTCATGCACTGCATCCCCACTGGTGCCAGTGCACTCTTTGGAGTCACTGCACTGCATCCCCAGTGGTGCCAGTGCACTCTCTGGACTCACTGTAGTGCATCCCCAGTGGTGCCAGTGCAATCTCAGGACTCACTGCAGTGCAGCTCCAGTTGGTGCCAGTGCAGTCTCTGGACTCACTGCACTGCATCCCCAGTGGTGCCAGTGCACTCTCTGGACTCACTGCAGTGCATCCCCAGTGGTGCCAGTGCACTCTCTGGACTCACTGAACTGCATCCCCAGTGGTGCCAGTGCACTCTCTGGACTCACTGCAGTGCATCCGCAGTGGTGCCAGTGCACTCTCTGGACTCACTGCGCTGCATCCCCAGTGGTGCCAGTGCACTCTCTGGACTCACTGCACTGCATCCCCATTGGTGCCAGTGCACTCTCTGGACTCACTGCAGTGCATCCGCAGTGGTGCCAGTACACTCTCTGGACTCACTGCACTGCATCGCCAGTGGTGCCAGTGCACTCTCTGCACTCACTGCAGTGCATCCCCAGTGGTGCCAGTGCACTCTCTGGACTCAGTGCACTGCATCCCCAGTGGTGCCAGTGCACTCTGTGGAGTCAGAGCACTGCATCAACAGTGGTGCCTCTGCACTCTCTGGAGTCACTGCACTGCATCCCCAGTGGTGCCAGTGCACTCTCAGGACTCACTGCAGTGCATCCCCAGTGGTGCCAGTGCACTCTCTGGACTCACTGCAGTGCATCCCCAGTGGTGCCAGTGCACTCTCTGGACTCACTGCACTGCATCCCCAGTGGTGCCAGTGCACTCTCTGGAATCACTGCAGTGCATCCCCTTTTGTGCCAGTGCACTCTCTGCACTCACTGCACTGCATCCCCAGTGGTGCCAGTGCACTCTCTGGACTCACTGCACTGCATCCCCAGTGGTGCCAGTGTACTCTCTGGACTCACTGCAGTGCATCCCCAGTGGTGCCACTGCACTCTCTGGACTCACTGCACTGCATCACCATTGGTGCCAGTGCACTCTCCGGACTCACTGCAGTGCATCCGCAGTGGTGCCAGTGCACTCTCTGGACTCACTGCACTGCATCCCCACTGGTGCCAGTGCACTCTCTGGACTCACTGCAGTGCATCCCCAGTGGTGCCAGTGCACTCTCTGCACTCACTGCACTGCATCAACAGTGGTGCCAGTGCACTCTCTGGACTCACTGCACTGCATCCCCAGTGGTGCCAGTGCACTCTCTGGACTCAGTGCACTGCATCCCCAGTGGTGCCAGTGCACTCTCTGGAGTCACAGCACTGCATCAACAGTGGTGCCTCTGCACTCTCTGGAGTCACTGCACTGCATCCCCAGTGGTGCCAGTGCACTCTCTGGACTCACTGCAGTGCATCCCCAGTGGTGCCAGTGCACTCTCTGGACTCACTGCATTGCATCCCCAGTGGTGCCAGTGCACTCTCTGGACTCACTGCACTGCATCCCCAGTGGTGCCAGTGCACTCTCTGGACTCACTGCACTGCATCCCCAGTGGTGCCAGTGCACTCTCTGGACTCACTGCATTGCATCCCCAGTGGTGCCAGTGCACTCTCTGGACTCACTGCACTGCATCCCCAGTGGTGCCACTGCACTCTCTGGACTCACTGCACTGCATCACCATTGGTGCCAGGGCACTCTCCGGACTCACTGCAGTGCATCCGCAGTGGTGCCAGTGCACTCTTTCGAGTCACTGCAGTGCATCCCCAGTGGTGCCAGTGCACTCTCTGGACTCACTGCACTGCATCCCCAGTGGTGCCAGGGCACTCTCTGGACTCACTGCACTGCATCCCCAGTGGTGCCAGTGCACTCTCTGGACTCACTGCAGTGCATCCCCAGTGGTGCCAGTGCACTCTCTGCACTCACTGCACTGCATCCCCAGTGGTGCCAGTGCACTCTCTGGACTCACTGCACTGCATCCCCAGTGGTGCCACTGCACTCTGTGGACTCACTGCACTGCATCACCATTGGTGCCAGGGCACTCTCCGGACTCACTGCAGTGCATCCGCAGTGGTGCCAGTGCACTCTTTCGAGTCACTGCACTGCATCCCCATTAGTGCCAGTGCATTCTCTGGACTCATTGCAGTGCATCCCCAGTGGTGCCAGTGCACTCTCTGGACTCACTGCACTGCATCCCCAGTGGTGCCAGTGCACTCTCTGGACTCAGTGCACTGCATCCCCAGTGGTGTCAGTGCACTCTCTGGACTCACTGCACTGCATCCCCAAGGTGCCAGTACACTCTCTGGACTCAACTGCACTGCATCCCCAGTGGTGCCCGTGCACTCTCTGGATTCACTGCAGTGCATCCCCAGTGGTGCCAGTGCACTCTCTGGACTCACTGCACTGCATCCCCAGTGGTGCCAGTGCACTCTCTGGACTCACTGCACTGCATCCCCACTGGTGCCAGTGCACTCTTTGAACTCACTGCACTGCATCCCCAGTGGTGCCAGTGCACTCTCTGGACTCACTGCACTGCATCCCCAGTGGTGCCAGTGTAGTCTCTGGACTCACTGTAGTGCATCCCCAGTGGTGCCAGTGCAATCTCAGGACTCACTGCAGTGCAGCTCCAGTTGTTGCCAGTGCAGTCTCTGGACTCACTGCACTGCATCCCCAGTGGTGCCAGTGCACTCTCTGGACTCACTGCAGTGCATCCCCAGTGGTGCCAGTGCACTCTCTGGAGTCACTGCAGTGTATCCCCACTGGTGCCAGTGCACTCTCTGGACTCACTGAACTGCATCCCCATTGGTGCCAGTGCACTCTCTGGACTCACTGCAGTGTATCCGCAGTGGTGCCAGTGCACTCTCTGGACTCACTGCACTGCATCGCCAGTGGTGCCAGTGCACTGTCTGCACTCACTGCAGTGCATCCGCAGTGGTGCCAGTGCACTCTCTGGACTCAGTGCACTGCATCCCCAGTGGTGCCAGTGCACTCTCTGGACTCACTGCACTGCATCCCCAGTGGTGCCAGTGCACTCTGTGGAGTCAGAGCACTGCATCAACAGTGGTGCCTCTGCACTCCCTGGAGTCACTGCACTGCATCCCCAGTGGTGCCAGTGCACTCTCTGGACTCACTGCAGTGCATCCCCAGTGGTGCCAGTGCACTCTCTGGACTCACTGCAGTGCATCCCCAGTGGTGCCAGTGCAGTCTCTGGACTCACTGCACTGCATCCCCAGTGGTGCCAGTGCACTCTCTGGAATCACTGCAGTGCATCCCCAGTGGTGCCAGTGCACTCTCTGGAGTCAGTGCACTGCATCCCCAGTGGTGCCAGTGCACTCTCTGGACTCACTGCACTGCATCCCCAGTGGTGCCAGTGTACTCTCTGGACTCACTGCAGTGCAGCTCCAGTGGTGCCACTGCACTCTCTGGACTCACTGCACTGCATCATCATTGGTGCCAGTGCACTCTCCGGACTCACTGCAGTGCATCCGCAGTGGTGCCAGTGCACTCTCTGGACTCACTGCAGTGCATCCCCACTGGTGCCAGTGCACTCTCTGGACTCACTGCAGTGCATCCCCAGTGGTGCCAGTGCACTCTCTGCACTCACTGCACTGCATCAACAGTGGTGCCAGTGCACTCTCTGGACTCACTGCAGTGCATCCCCAGTGGTGCCAGTGCACTCTCTGGACTCACTGCACTGCATCCCCAGTGGTGCCAGTGCACTCTCTGGAGTCACAGCACTGCATCAACAGTGGTGCCTCTGCACTCTCTGGAGTCACTGCACTGCATCCCCAGTGCTGCCAGTGCACTCTCTGGACTCACTGCAGTGCATCCCCAGTGGTGCCAGTGCACTCTCTGGACTCACTGCAGTGCATCCCCAGTGGTGCCAGTGCACTCTCTGGACTCACTGCACTGCATCCCCAGTGGTGCCAGTGCACTCTCTGGACTCACTGCACTGCATCCCCAGTGGTGCCAGTGCACTCTCTGGACTCACTGCATTGCATCCCCAGTGGTGCCAGTGCACTCTCTGGACTCACTGCAGTGCATCCCCAGTGGTGCCAGTGCACTCTCTGGACTCACTGCACTGCATCACCATTGGTGCCAGGGCACTCTCCGGACTCACTGCAGTGCATCCGCAGTGGTGCCAGTGCACTCTTTCGAGTCACTGCAGTGCATCCCCAGTGGTGCCAGTGCACTCTCTGGACTCACTGCACTGCATCCCCAGTGGTGCCAGTGTACTCTCTGGACTCACTGCACTGCATCCCCAGTGGTGCCAGTGCACTCTCTGGACTCACTGCAGTGCATCCCCAGTGGTGCCAGTGCACTCTCTGCACTCACTGCACTGCATCCTTATCTGCAGATTATCTTGAGGGTCATCACGCAGCACTTGCAGGGCAAGCAGGCGATCAGGCCCAGTCAGCATGGGTTTATGAAAGGCAGGTCCTGCTTGACGAACCTGATCTCCTTCTATGACCAAGTGACGCGCTTGGTGGTTGAGGGAAAGGCTGTGGACGTGGTCTACCTTGACCTCAGTAAGGCTTTTGACACCGTTCCCCACAACATTCTCCTCAAGAAACTGGCTGCTCGGGGCTTGGACTGGCGTACGCTTCGCTGGGTTAGAAACTGGCTGGATGGCCGGGCCCAGAGAGTTGTGGTGAATGGAGTCAAATCTGGCTGGAGGCCGGTCACTAGTGGAGTCCCCCAGGGCTCGGTACTGGGGCCGGTCCTCTTTAATATCTTTATTGATGATCTGGATGAGGGCGTCCAGTGCACCCTCAGTAAGTTTGCAGATGACACCAAGCTAAGTGCGTGTGTCGATCTGCTCGAGGGCAGGAAGGCTCTGCAGGAGGATCTGCATAGGCTGGAGCGATGGGCTGAGGTCAACTGCATGAAGTTCAACAAGGCCAAGTGCCGGGTCCTGCACCTGGGCTGCAACAACCCCAAGCAGAGCTACAGGCTGGGAGATGAGTGGCTGGAAAGCTGCCTGGCCGAGAAGGACCTGGGAGTATTGGTGGATAGTCGGCTGAATATGAGCCAGCAGTGTGCCCAGGTGGCCAAGAAGGCCAACGGCATCCTGGCCTGTATAAGAAGCAGTGTGGCCAGCAGGTCGAGGGAAGTGATTGTGCCCCTGTACTCGGCTCTGGTGAGGCCGCACCTCGAGTACTGTGTTCAGTTTTGGGCCCCTCGCTACAGGAAGGACATGGACGTGCTCGAGCGAGTCCAGAGAAGGGCGACCAAGCTGGTGAGGGGTCTGGAGAACAAGCCTTACGAGGAGCGGCTGAGGGAGCTGGGCTTGTTCAGCCTGGAGAAGGGGAGGCTCAGGGGCGACCTCATCGCTCTCTACAGTTACCTGAAAGGAGGCTGTAGAGAGGTGGGGGTTGGTCTATTCTCCCACATGCCTGGTGACAGGACGAGGGGGAATGGGCTAAAGTTGCGACAGGGGAGTTTTAGGTTGGATGTTAGGAAGTACTTCTTTACCGAAAGGGTTATTAAGCATTGGAACGGGCTGCCCAGGGAGGTGGTGGAGTCACCATCCCTGGAGGTCTTTAAAAGACGTTTAGATGTAGAGCTTGGGGATATGGTTTAGTGGAGTACTTAGTGTTAGGTCGGAGGTTGGACTCGATGATCTTGAGGTCTCTTCCAACCTAGAAAAATCTGTGAATCTGTGAATCTGTGAATCCCCAGTGGTGCCAGTGCACTCTCTGGACTCACTGCACTGCATCCCCAGTGGTGCCACTGCACTCTCTGGATTCACTGCACTGCATCACCATTGGTGCCAGGGCACTCTCCGGACTCACTGCAGTGCATCCGCAGTGGTGCCAGTGCACTCTTTCTAGTCACTGCACTGCATCCCCATTAGTGCCAGTGCATTCTCTGGACTCATTGCAGTGCATCCCCAGTGGTGCCAGTGCACTCTCTGGACTCACTGCACTGCATCCCCAGTGGTGCCAGTGCACTCTCTGGACTCACTGCACTGCGTCCCCAGTGGTGCCAGTGCACTCTCTGGAGTCACAGCACTGCATCAACAGTGGTGCCTCTGCACTCTCTGGAGTCACTGCACTGCATCCCCAGTGGTGCCAGTGCACTCTCTGGACTCACTGCACTGCAACCCAGTGGTACCAGTGCACTCTCCGGACTCACTGCACTGCATCCCCAGTGGTGCCAGTGCACTCTCTGGACTCACTGCAGTGCATCCCCAGTGGTGCCAGTGCACTCTCTGGACTCACTGCAGTGCATCCCCAGTGGTGCCAGCGCACTCTCTGGACTCACTGCACTGCAACCCAGTGGTACCAGTGCAGTCTCCGGACTCATTGCAGTGCATCCCCAGTGGTGCCAGTGCACTCTCTGGACTCACTGCAGTGCATCCCCGGTGTTCCCAGAGCACTCTCTGGACTCACCGAGGTGCATCCCCAGTGGTGCCAGTGCACTCTCTGGACTCACCGCACTGCATCCCCAGTGGTGCCAGTGCACTCTCTGGACTCACTGCAGTGCAGCCCCTGAGGTGCCAGTGTACTCTCTGGACTCACTGCACTGCAACCCCAGTGGTGCCAGTGCACTCTCTGGACTCACTACATTGCATCCCCAGTGGTGCCAGTGCACTCTCTGGACTCACTGCAGTGCATTTCCAGTGGTGCCAGTGTAGTCTCTGGACTCAATGCACTGCATCCCCAGTGGTGCCAGTGCAATCTCAGGACTCACTGCAGTGCAGCTCCAGTTGGTGCCAGTGCAGTCTCTGGACTCACTGCACAGCACCCCCACTGGTGCCAGTGCACTCTCTGGACTCACTGCACTGCATCCCCAGTGGTGACAGTGCACTCTCTGGAATCACTGCAGTGCATCCCCTGTGGTGCCATTGCACTCTCTGGACTCACTGCACTGCATCCCCAGTGCTGCCTGTGCACTCTCTTGAGTCACTGCACTGCATCCCCAGTGGAGCCAGTGCACTCTATGGACTAACTGCACTGCATACACAGTGGAGCCAGTGCACTCTCTGGACTCACTGCACTGCATCCCCAGTGGTGCCACTGCACTCTCTGGACTCACTGCACTGCATCCCCAGTGGTTCAAGTGCACTCTCTGGATCACTGCACTGCATCACCATTGGTGCCACTGCACTCTCTGGACTCACTGCAGTGCATCCCCAGTGGTGCCAGTGCACTCTCTGCACTCACTGCACTGCATCCCCAGTGGTGCCAGTGCACTCTCTGGACTCACTGCAGTGCATCCCCTTTTGTGCCAGTGCACTCTCTGCACTCACTGCACTGCATCCCCAGTGGTGCCAGTGCACTCTCTGCACTCACTGCACTGCATCCCCAGTGGTGCCA
The DNA here is from genome assembly GCF_964211835.1 of Anser anser. Taxonomy (NCBI): domain Eukaryota; kingdom Metazoa; phylum Chordata; class Aves; order Anseriformes; family Anatidae; genus Anser; species Anser anser. Next base: position 62,704 of record NW_028153967.1, read on the forward strand.
GTGCACTCTCTGGACTCACTGCAGGGCATCCCCTTTTGTGCCAGTGCACTCTCTGCACTCACTGCACTGCATCCCCAGTGGTGCCAGTGCACTCTCTGGACTCACTGTAGTGCATCCCCAGTGGTGCCAGTGCAATCTCAGGACTCACTGCAGTGCAGCTCCAGTTGGTGCCAGTGCAGTCTCTGGACTCACTGCACTGCATCCCCAGTGGTGCCAGTGCACTCTCTGGACTCACTGCAGTGCATCCCCAGTGGTGCCAGTGCACTCTCTGGACTCACTGAACTGCATCCCCAGTAGTGCCAGTGCACTCTCTGGACTCACTGCGCTGCATCCCCAGTGGTGCCAGTGCACTCTCTGGACTCACTGCACTGCATCCCCAGTGGTGCCAGTGCACTCTCTGCACTCACTACACTGCATCCCCAGAGGTGCCAGTGCACTCTCTGGACTCATTGCAGTGCATCCCCTGTGGTGCCAGTGCACTCTCTGAGTCACTGCACTGCATTCCCAGTGGTGCCAGTGCACTCTCTGGACTCACTGCAGTGCATCCCCAGTGGTGCCAGTGCACTCTCTGGACTCATTGCACTGCATCAACAGTGGTGCCAGTGCACTCTCTGGACTCACTGCAGTGCATCCCCAGTGGTGCCAGTGCACTCTCTGGACTCACTGCACTGCATCCCCAGTGGTGCCAGTGCACTCTCTGGAGTCACAGCACTGCATCAACAGTGGTGCCTCTGCACTCTCTGGAGTCACTGCACTGCATCCCCAGTGGTGCCAGTGCACTCTCTGGACTCACTGCAGTGCATCCCCAGTGGTGCCAGTGCACTCTCTGCACTCACTGCACTGCATCCCCAGTGGTGCCAGTGCACTCTCTGGACTCACTGCACTGCATCCCCAGTGGTGCCAGTGCACTCTCTGGACTCACTGCACTGCATCACCATTGGTGCCAGGGCACTCTCCGGACTCACTGCAGTGCATCCGCAGTGCTGCCAGTGCACTCCTTCGAGTCACTGCACTGCATCCCCATTAGTGCCAGTGCATTCTCTGGACTCATTGCAGTGCATCCCCAGTGGTGCCAGTGCACTCTCTGGACTCACTGCACTGCATCCCCAGTGGTGCCAGTGCACTCTCTGGACTCACTGCAGTGCATCCCCAGTGGTGCCAGTGCACTCTCTGGACTCACTGCACTGCATCCCCAGTGCTGACAGTGCACTCTCTGGACTCACTGCAGTGCATCCCCAGTGGTGCCAGTGCACTCTCTGGACTCACTGCACTGCAACCCAGTGGTACCAGTGCACTCTCCGGACTCACTGCACTGCATCCCCAGTGGTGCCAGTGCACTCTCTGGACTCACTGCAGTGCATCCCCAGTGGTGCCAGTGCACTCTCTGGACTCACTGCAGTGCATCCCCAGTGGTGCCAGTGCACTCTCTGGACTCACTGCACTGCAACCCAGTGGTACCAGTGCACTCTCCGGACTCACTGCAGTGCATCCCCAGTGGTGCCAGTCCACTCTCTGGACTCACTGCAGTGCATCCCCGTTGTTCCCAGAGCACTCTCTGGACTCACCGAGGTGCATCCCCAGTGGTGCCAGTGCACTCTCTGGACTCACCGCACTGCATCCCCAGTGGTGCCAGTGCACTCTCTGGACTCACTGCAGTGCAGCCCCTGAGGTGCCAGTGTACTCTCTGGACTCACTGCACTGCAACCCCAGTGGTGCCAGTGCACTCTCTGGAGTCACTACATTGCATCCCCAGTGGTGCCAGTGCACTCTCTGGACTCACTGCAGTGCATTTCCAGTGGTGCCAGTGTAGTCTCTGGACTCACTGCACAGCACCCCCACTGGTGCCAGTGCACTCTCTGGACTCACTGCACTGCATCCCCAGTGGTGACAGTGCACTCTCTGGAATCACTGCACTGCATCCCCTGTGGTGCCATTGCACTCTCTGGACTCACTGCACTGCATCCCCAGTGCTGCCTGTGCACTCTCTTGAGTCACTGCACTGCATCCCCAGTGGAGCCAGTGCACTCTATGGACTAACTGCACTGCATACCCAGTGGAGCCAGTGCACTCTCTGGACTCACTGCACTGCATCCCCAGTGGTGCCACTGCACTCTCTGGACTCACTGCACTGCATCCCCAGTGGTTCAAGTGCACTCTCTGGATCACTGCACTGCATCACCATTGGTGCCAGGGCACTCTCCGGACTCACTGCAGTGCATCCCCAGTGGTGCCAGTGCACTCTTTCGAGTCACTGCACTGCATCCCCAGTGGTGCCAGTGCATTCTCTGAACTCACTGCAGTGCATCCCCAGTGGTGCCAGTGCAGTCTCTGGACTCACTGCACTGCATCCCCAGTGCTGACAGTGCACTCTCTGGACTCACTGCAGTGCATCCCCAGTGGTGCCACTGCACTCTCTGGACTCACTGCAGTGCATCCCCAGTGGTGCCAGTGCACTCTCTGCACTCACTGCACTGCATCCCCAGTGGTGCCAGTGCACTCTCTGGACTCACTGCAGTGCATCCCCTTTTGTGCCAGTGCACTCTCTGCACTCACTGCACTGCATCCCCAGTGGTGCCAGTGCACTCTCTGCACTCACTGCACTGCATCCCCAGTGGTGCCAGTGCACTCTCTGGACTCACTGCAGTGCATCCCCTTTTGTGCCAGTGCACTCTCTGCACTCACTGCACTGCATCCCCAGTGGCGCCAGTGCACTCTCTGGACTCACTGTAGTGCATCCCCAGTGGTGCCAGTGCAATCTCAGGACTCACTGCAGTGCAGCTCCAGTTGGTGCCAGTGCACTCTCTGGACTCACTGCACTGCATCCCCAGTGGTGCCAGTGCACTCTCTGGACTCACTGCAGTGCATCCCCAGTGGTGCCAGTGCACTCTCTGGACTCACTGAACTGCATCCCCAGTGGTGCCAGTGCACTCTCTGGACTCACTGCAGTGCATCCCCAGTGGTGCCAGTGCACTCTCTGGACTCACTGCGCTGCATCCCCAGTGGTGCCAGTGCACTCTCTGGACTCACTGCAGTGCATCCCCAGTGGTGCCAGTGCACTCTCTGCACTCATTGCACTGCATCCCCAGTGGTGCCAGTGCACTATCTGGACTCATTGCAGTGCATCCCCTGTGGTGCCAGTGCACTCTCTGAGTCACTGCACTGCATTCCCAGTGGTGCCAGTGCACTCTCTGGACTCACTGCACTGCATCCCCAGTGGTGCCAGTGCACTCTCTGGACTCACTGCACTGCAACCCCAGTGGTGCCAGTGCACTCTCTGGACTCACTGCAGTGCACCCCCACTGGTGCCAGTGCACTCTCTGGACTCAGTGCACTGCATCCCGAGTGGTGTCAGTGCACTCTCTGGACTCACTGCACTGCATCCCCAACGTGCCAGTGCACTCTCTGGACTCAACTGCACTGCATCCCAAGTGGTGCCCGTGCACTCTCTGGATTCACTGCAGTGCATCCCCAGTGGTGCCAGTGCACTCTCTGGACTCACTGCACTGCATCCCCAGTGGTGCCAGTGCACTCTCTGGACTCACTGCACTCCATCCCCACTGGTGCCAGTGCACTCTCTGGACTCACTGCACTGCATCCCCAGTGGTGCCAGTGCACTCTCTGCACTCATGCACTGCATCCCCACTGGTGCCAGTGCACTCTTTGGACTCACTGCACTGCATCCCCAGTGGTGCCAGTGCACTCTCTGGACTCACTGCACTGCATCCCCAGTGGTGCCAGTGTAGTCTCTGGACTCACTGTAGTGCATCCCCAGTGGTGCCACTGCACTCTCTGGACTCACTGCACTGCATCACCATTGGTGCCAGTGCACTCTCCGGACTCACTGCAGTGCATCCGCAGTGGTGCCAGTGCACTCTCTGGACTCACTGCAGTGCATCCCCACTGGTGCCAGTGCACTCTCTGGACTCACTGCAGTGCATCCCCAGTGGTGCCAGTGCACTCTCTGCACTCACTGCACTGCATCAACAGTGGTGCCAGTGCACTCTCTGGACTCACTGCAGTGCATCCCCAGTGGTGCCAGTGCACTCTCTGGACTCACTGAACTGCATCCCCAGTGGTGCCAGTGCACTCTCTGGAGTCACAGCACTGCATCAACAGTGGTGCCTCTGCACTCTCTGGAGTCACTGCACTGCATCCCCAGTGGTGCCAGTGCACTCTCTGGACTCACTGCAGTGCATCCCCAGTGGTGCCAGTGCACTCTCTGGACTCACTGCAGTGCATCCCCAGTGGTGCCAGTGCACTCTCTGGACTCACTGCACTGCATCCCCAGTGGTGCCAGTGCACTCTCTGGACTCACTGCACTGCATCCCCAGTGGTGCCACTGCACTCTCTGGACTCACTGCACTGCATCCACAGTGGTGCCAGTGCACTCTCTGGACTCACTGCATTGCATCCCCAGTGGTGCCAGTGCAATCTCTGGACTCACTGCACTGCATCCCCAGTGGTGCCAGGGCACTCTCTGGACTCACTGCACTTCATCCGCAGTGGTGCCAGTGCACTCTCTGCCCTCACTGCAGTGCATCCCCAGTGGTGCCAGTGCACTATCTGCACTCACTGCAGTGCATCCCCAGTGGTGCCAGTGCAATCTCTGGGCTCACCGGGGTGCATCCCCAGTGGTGCCAGTGCACTCTCTGGACTCACTGCACTGCATCCCCAGTGGTGCCAGTGCACTCTTTCGAGTCACTGCAGTGCATCCCCAGTGGTGCCAGTGCACTCTCTGGACTCACTGTAGTGCATCCCCAGTGGTGCCAGTGCAATCTCAGGACTCACTGCAGTGCAGCTCCAGTTGGTGCCAGTGCAGTCTCTGGACTCACTGCACTGCATCCCCAGTGGTGCCAGTGCACTCTCTGGACTCACTGCAGTGCATCCCCAGTGGTGCCAGTGCACTCTCTGGACTCACTGAACTGCATCCCCAGTAGTGCCAGTGCACTCTCTGGACTCACTGCGCTGCATCCCCAGTGGTGCCAGTGCACTCTCTGGACTCACTGCACTGCATCCCCAGTGGTGCCAGTGCACTCTCTGCACTCACTACACTGCATCCCCAGAGGTGCCAGTGCACTCTCTGGACTCATTGCAGTGCATCCCCTGTGGTGCCAGTGCACTCTCTGAGTCACTGCACTGCATTCCCAGTGGTGCCAGTGCACTCTCTGGACTCACTGCAGTGCATCCCCAGTGGTGCCAGTGCACTCTCTGGACTCATTGCACTGCATCAACAGTGGTGCCAGTGCACTCTCTGGACTCACTGCAGTGCATCCCCAGTGGTGCCAGTGCACTCTCTGGACTCACTGCACTGCATCCCCAGTGGTGCCAGTGCACTCTCTGGAGTCACAGCACTGCATCAACAGTGGTGCCTCTGCACTCTCTGGAGTCACTGCACTGCATCCGCAGTGGTGCCAGTGCACTCTCTGGACTCACTGCAGTGCATCCCCAGTGGTGCCAGTGCACTCTCTGCACTCACTGCACTGCATCCCCAGTGGTGCCAGTGCACTCTCTGGACTCACTGCACTGCATCCCCAGTGGTGCCACTGCACTCTCTGGACTCACTGCACTGCATCACCATTGGTGCCAGGGCACTCTCCGGACTCACTGCAGTGCATCCGCAGTGCTACCAGTGCACTCCTTCGAGTCACTGCACTGCATCCCCATTAGTGCCAGTGCATTCTCTGGACTCATTGCAGTGCATCCCCAGTGGTGCCAGTGCACTCTCTGGACTCACTGCACTGCATCCCCAGTGGTGCCAGTGCACTCTCTGGACTCACTGCAGTGCATCCCCAGTGGTGCCAGTGCACTCTCTGGACTCACTGCACTGCATCCCCAGTGCTGACAGTGCACTCTCTGGACTCACTGCAGTGCATCCCCAGTGGTGCCAGTGCACTCTCTGGACTCACTGCACTGCAACCCAGTGGTACCAGTGCACTCTCCGGACTCACTGCACTGCATCCCCAGTGGTGCCAGTGCACTCTCTGGACTCACTGCAGTGCATCCCCAGTGGTGCCAGTGCACTCTCTGGACTCACTGCAGTGCATCCCCAGTGGTGCCAGTGCACTCTCTGGACTCACTGCACTGCAACCCAGTGGTACCAGTGCACTCTCCGGACTCACTGCAGTGCATCCCCAGTGGTGCCAGTCCACTCTCTGGACTCACTGCAGTGCATCCCCGTTGTTCCCAGAGCACTCTCTGGACTCACCGAGGTGCATCCCCAGTGGTGCCAGTGCACTCTCTGGACTCACCGCACTGCATCCCCAGTGGTGCCAGTGCACTCTCTGGACTCACTGCAGTGCAGCCCCTGAGGTGCCAGTGTACTCTCTGGACTCACTGCACTGCAACCCCAGTGGTGCCAGTGCACTCTCTGGAGTCACTACATTGCATCCCCAGTGGTGCCAGTGCACTCTCTGGACTCACTGCAGTGCATTTCCAGTGGTGCCAGTGTAGTCTCTGGACTCACTGCACAGCACCCCCACTGGTGCCAGTGCACTCTCTGGACTCACTGCACTGCATCCCCAGTGGTGACAGTGCACTCTCTGGAATCACTGCACTGCATCCCCTGTGGTGCCATTGCACTCTCTGGACTCACTGCACTGCATCCCCAGTGCTGCCTGTGCACTCTCTTGAGTCACTGCACTGCATCCCCAGTGGAGCCAGTGCACTCTATGGACTAACTGCACTGCATACCCAGTGGAGCCAGTGCACTCTCTGGACTCACTGCACTGCATCCCCAGTGGTGCCACTGCACTCTCTGGACTCACTGCACTGCATCCCCAGTGGTTCAAGTGCACTCTCTGGATCACTGCACTGCATCACCATTGGTGCCAGGGCACTCTCCGGACTCACTGCAGTGCATCCCCAGTGGTGCCAGTGCACTCTTTCGAGTCACTGCACTGCATCCCCAGTGGTGCCAGTGCATTCTCTGAACTCACTGCAGTGCATCCCCAGTGGTGCCAGTGCAGTCTCTGGACTCACTGCACTGCATCCCCAGTGCTGACAGTGCACTCTCTGGACTCACTGCACTGCATTCCCAGTGGTGCCTGTGTACTCTCTGGACTCAGTGCACTGCATCCCCAGTGGTGCCACTGCACTCTCTGGACTCACTGCAGTGCATCCCCAGTGGTGCCATTGCACTCTCTGCACTCACTGCACTGCATCCCCAGTGGTGCCAGTGCACTCTCTGGACTCACTGCAGTACATCCCCTTTTGTGCCAGTGCACTCTCTGCACTCACTGCACTGCATCCCCAGTGGTGCCAGTGCACTCTCTGCACTCACTGCACTGCATCCCCAGTGGTGCCAGTGCACTCTCTGGACTCACTGCAGTGCATCCCCTTTTGTGCCAGTGCACTCTCTGCACTCACTGCACTGCATCCCCAGTGGCGCCAGTGCACTCTCTGGACTCACTGTAGTGCATCCCCAGTGGTGCCAGTGCAATCTCAGGACTCACTGCAGTGCAGCTCCAGTTGGTGCCAGTGCACTCTCTGGACTCACTGCACTGCATCCCCAGTGGTGCCAGTGCACTCTCTGGACTCACTGCAGTGCATCCCCAGTGGTGCCAGTGCACTCTCTGGACTCACTGAACTGCATCCCCAGTGGTGCCAGTGCACTCTCTGGACTCACTGCAGTGCATCCCCAGTGGTGCCAGTGCACTCTCTGGACTCACTGCGCTGCATCCCCAGTGGTGCCAGTGCACTCTCTGGACTCACTGCAGTGCATCCCCAGTGCTGCCAGTGCACTCTCTGCACTCATTGCACTGCATCCCCAGTGGTGCCAGTGCACTATCTGGACTCATTGCAGTGCATCCCCTGTGGTGCCAGTGCACTCTCTGAGTCACTGCACTGCATTCCCAGTGGTGCCAGTGCACCTTGTGGACTCACTGCAGTGCACCCCCACTGGTGCCAGTGCACTCTCTGGACTCAGTGCACTGCATCCCGAGTGGTGTCAGTGCACTCTCTGGACTCACTGCACTGCATCCCCAACGTGCCAGTGCACTCTCTGGACTGAACTGCACTGCATCCCAAGTGGTGCCCGTGCACTCTCTGGATTCACTGCAGTGCATCCCCAGTGGTGCCAGTGCACTCTCTGGACTCACTGCACTGCATCCCCAGTGGTGCCAGTGCACTCTCTGGACTCACTGCACTCCATCCCCACTGGTGCCAGTGCACTCTCTGGACTCACTGCACTGCATCCCCAGTGGTGCCAGTGCACTCTCTGCACTCATGCACAGCATCCCCACTGGTGCCAGTGCACTCTTTGGACTCACTGCACTGCATCCCCAGTGGTGCCAGTGTACTCTCTGGACTCACTGCACTGCATCCCCAGTGGTGCCAGTGTAGTCTCTGGACTCACTGTAGTGCATCCCCAGTGGTGCCACTGCACTCTCTGGACTCACTGCACTGCATCACCATTGGTGCCAGTGCACTCTCCGGACTCACTGCAGTGCATCCGCAGTGGTGCCAGTGCACTCTCTGGACTCACTGCAGTGCATCCCCACTGGTGCCAGTGCACTCTCTGGACTCACTGCAGTGCATCCCCAGTGGTGCCAGTGCACTCTCTGCACTCACTGCACTGCATCAACAGTGGTGCCAGTGCACTCTCTGGACTCACTGCAGTGCATCCCCAGTGGTGCCAGTGCACTCTCTGGACTCACTGAACTGCATCCCCAGTGGTGCCAGTGCACTCTCTGGAGTCACAGCACTGCATCAACAGTGGTGCCTCTGCACTCTCTGGAGTCACTGCACTGCATCCCCAGTGGTGCCAGTGCACTCTCTGGACTCACTGCAGTGCATCCCCAGTGGTGCCAGTGCACTCTCTGGACTCACTGCAGTGCATCCCCAGTGGTGCCAGTGCACTCTCTGGACTCACTGCACTGCATCCCCAGTGGTGCCAGTGCACTCTCTGGACTCACTGCACTGCATCCCCAGTGGTGCCACTGCACTCTCTGGACTCACTGCACTGCATCCACAGTGGTGCCAGTGCACTCTCTGGACTCACTGCATTGCATCCCCAGTGGTGCCAGTGCAATCTCTGGACTCACTGCACTGCATCCCCAGTGGTGCCAGGGCACTCTCTGGACTCACTGCACTTCATCCCCAGTGGTGCCAGTGCACTCTCTGCCCTCACTGCAGTGCATCCCCAGTGGTGCCAGTGCACTATCTGCACTCACTGCAGTGCATCCCCAGTGGTGCCAGTGCAATCTCTGGGCTCACCGGGGTGCATCCCCAGTGGTGCCAGTGCACTCTCTGGACTCACTGCACTGCATCCCCAGTGGTGCCAGTGCACTCTTTCGAGTCACTGCAGTGCATCCCCAGTGGTGCCAGTGCACTCTCTGGACTCACTGCACTGCATCCCCAGTGGTGCCAGTGCACTCTCTGGACTCACGGCAGTTCATCCCCAGTGGTGCCAGTGCACTCTCTGGAGTCACAGCACTGCATCAACAGTGGTGCCTCTGCACTCTCTGGAGTCACTGCACTGCATCCCCAGTGGTGCCAGTGCACTCTCTGGACTCACTGCAGTGCATCCCCAGTGGTGCCAGTGCACTCTCTGGACTCACTGCACTGCATCCCCAGTGGTGCCAGTGCACTCTCTGGACTCAATGCACTGCATCCCCAGTGGTGCCAGTGCACTCTCTGTAATTACTGCAGTGCATCCCCAGTGGTGCTACTGCACTCTCTGGACTCACTGCACTGCATCCACAGTGGTGCCAGTGCACTCTCTGGACTCACTGCATTGCATCCCCAGTGGTGCCAGTGCAATCTCTGGACTCACTGCACTGCATCCCCAGTGGTGCCAGTGCACTCTCTGCACTCACTGCACTGCATCCCCAGTGGTGCCAGTGCACTATCTGGACTCATTGCAGTGCATCCCCTGTGGTGCCAGTGCACTCTCTGAGTCACTGCACTGCATTCCTAGTGGTGCCAGTGCACTCTCTGGACTCACTGCAGTGCATCCCCAGTGGTGCCAGTGCACTCTCTGGACTCACTGCACTGCATCCCCAGTGGTGCCAGTGCACTCTCTGGACTCACTGCAGTGCACCCCCACTGGTGCCAGTGCACTCTCTGGACTCAGTGCACTGCATCCCCAGTGGTGTCAGTGCACTCTCTGGACTCACTGCACTGCATCCCCAAGGTGCCAGTGCACTCTCTGGACTCAACTGCACTGCATCCCCAGTGGTGCCCGTGCACTCTCTGGACTCACTGCACTGCATCCCCAGTGGTGCCAGTGCACTCTCTGGACTCACTGCACTCCATCCCCACTGGTGCCAGTCCACTCTCTGGACTCACTGCACTGCATCCCCAGTGGTGCCAGTGCACTCTCTGCACTCATGCACTGCATCCCCACTGGTACCAGTGCACTCTTTGGACTCACTGCACTGCATCCCCAGTGGTGCCAGTGCACTCTCTGGACTCACTGCACTGCATCCCCAGTGGTGCCAGTGTAGTCTCTGGACTCACTGTAGTGCATCCCCAGTGGTGCCAGTGCAATCTCAGGACTCACTGCAGTGCAGCTCCAGTTGGTGCCAGTGCAGTCTCTGGACTCACGGCAGTGCAATCCCAGTGGTGCCAGTGCACTCTCTGGACTCACTGCAGTGCATCCCCAGTGGTGCCAGTGCACTCTCTGGAGTCACTGCAGTGTATCCCCAGTGGTGCCAGTGCACTCTCTGGACTCACTGAACTGCATCCCCATTGGTGCCAGTTCACTCTCTGGACTCACTGCAGTGCATCCGCAGTGGTGCCAGTGCACTCTCTGGACTCACTGCACTGCATCGCCAGTGGTGCCAGTGCACTCTCTGCACTCACTGCACTGCATCCCCAGTGGTGCCAGTGCACTCTCTGGGCTCACTGCAGTGCATCCCCAGTGGTGCCAGTGCACTCTCTGGACTCACTGCACTGCATCCCCAGTGGTGCCAGTGTACTCTCTGGACTCACTGCAGTGCATCCCCAGTGGTGCCACTGTACTCTCTGGACTCACTGCACTGCATCACCATTGGTGCCAGTGCACTCTCCGGACTCACTGCAGTGCATCCGCAGTGGTGCCAGTGCACTCTCTGGACTCACTGCAGTGCATCCCCACTGGTGCCAGAGCACTCTCTGGACTCACTGCAGTGCATCCCCAGTGGTGCCAGTGCACTCTCTGGACTCACTGCACTGCATCCCCAGTGGTGCCAGTGCACTCTCTGGAGTCACAGCACTGCATCAACAGTGGTGCCTCTGCACTCTCTGGAGTCACTGCACTGCATCCCCAGTGGTGCCAGTGCACTCTCTGGACTCACTGCAGTGCATCCCCAGTGGTGCCAGTGCACTCTCTGGACTCACTGCAGTGCATCCCCAGTGGTGCCAGTGCACTCTCTGGACTCACTGCACTGCATCCCCAGTGGTGCCAGTGCACTCTCTGGACTCACTGCACTGCATCCCCAGTGGTGCCAGTGCTCTCTCTGGACTCACTGCACTGCATCCCCAGTGGTGCCAGTGCACTCTCTGGACTCACTGCAGTGCATCCCCAGTGGTGCCAGTGCACTCTCTGGACTCACTGCACTACATCACCATTGGTGCCAGGGCACTCTCCGGACTCACTGCAGTGCATCCGCAGTGGTGCCAGTGCACTCTTTCGAGTCACTGCAGTGCATCCCCAGTGGTGCCAGTGCACTCTCTGGACTCACTGCACTGCATCCCCAGTGGTGCCAGGGCACTCTCTGGACTCACTGCACTGCATCCCCAGTGGTGCCAGTGCACTCTCTGGACTCACTGCAGTGCATCCCCAGTGGTGCCAGTGCACTCTCTGCACTCACTGCACTGCATCCCCAGTGGTGCCAGTGCACTCTCTGGACTCACTGCACTGCATCCCCAGTGGTGCCACTGCACTCTCTGGACTCACTGCACTGCATCACCATTGGTGCCAGGGCACTCTCCGGACTCACTGCAGTGCATCCGCAGTGGTGCCAGTGCACTCTTTCGAGTCACTGCACTGCATCCCCATTAGTGCCAGTGCATTCTCTGGACTCATTGCAGTGCATCCCCAGTGGTGCCAGTGCACTCTCTGCCCTCACTGCAGTGCATCCCCAGTGGTGCCAGTGCACTCTCTGGACTCAGTGCACTGCATCCCCAGTGGTGTCAGTGCACTCTCTGGACTCACTGCACTGCATCCACAAGGTGCCAGTGCACTCTCTGGACTCAACTGCAGTGCATCCCCAGTGGTGCCCGTGCACTCTCTGGATTCACTGCAGTGCATCCCCAGTGGTGCCAGTGCACTCTCTGGACTCACTGCACTGCATCCCCAGTGGTGCCAGTGCACTCTCTGGACTCACTGCACTCCATCCCCACTGGTGCCAGTCCACTCTCTGGACTCACTGCACTGCATCCCCAGTGGTGCAAGGGCACTCTCTGCACTCATGCACTGCATCCCCACTGGTGCCAGTGCACTCTTTGGACTCACTGCACTGCATGAACAGTGGTGCCAGTGTACTCTCTGGACTCACTGCACTGCATCCCCAGTGGTGCCAGTGTAGTCTCTGGACTCACTGTAGTGCATCCCCAGTGGTGCCAGTGCAATCTCAGGACTCACTGCAGTGCAGCTCCAGTTGGTGCCAGTGCAGTCTCTGGACTCACTGCACTGCATCCCCAGTGGTGCCAGTGCACTCTCTGGACTCACTGCAGTGCATCCCCAGTGGTGCCAGTGCACTCTCTGGACTCACTGCAGTGTATCCCCAGTGGTGCCAGTGCACTCTCTGGACTCACTGAACTGCATCCCCAGTGGTGCCAGAGCACTCTCTGGACTCACTGCAGTGCATCCCCAGTGGTGCCAGTGCACTATGTGGACTCACTGCACTGCATCCCAGTGGTGCCAGTGCACTCTCTGGACTCACTGCAGTGCATCCCCAGTGGTGCCAGTGCACTCTCTGGACTCAGCGCACTGCATCCCCAGTGGTGCCAGTGCACTCTCTGGACTCACTGCACTGCATCCCCAGTGGTGCCAGTGCACTCTCTGGAGTCACAGCACTGCATCAACAGTGGTGCCTCTGCACTCTCTGGAGTCACTGCACTGCATCCCCAGTGGTGCCAGTGCACTCTCTGGACTCACTGCAGTGCATCCGCAGTGGTGCCAGTGCACTCTCTGGACTCACTGCAGTGCATCCCCAGTAGTGCCAGTGCACTCTCTGGACTCACTGCACTGCATCCCCAGTGGTGCCACTGCACCCTCTGGAATCACTGCAGTGCATCCCCAGTGGTGCCAGTGCACTCTCTGGAGTCACTGCACTGCATCCCCAGTGGTGCCAGTGCACTCTCTGGACTCACTGCATTGCATCCCCAGTGGTGCCAGTGCACTCTCTGGACTCACTGCACTGCATCCCCAGTGGTGCCAGTGCACTCTCTGGACTCATTGCACTGCATCACCATTGGTGCCAGGGCACTCTCCGGACTCACTGCAGTGCATCCGCAGTGGTGCCAGTGCACTCTTTCGAGTCACTGCAGTGCATCCCCAGTGGTGCCAGTGCACTCTCTGGACTCACTGCAGTGCATCCCCAGTGGTGCCAGTGCACTCTCTGGACTCACTGCAGTGCATCCCCAGTGGTGCCAGTGCACTCTCTGGACTCACTGCACTGCATCCCCAGTGGTGCCAGTGCACTCTCTGGAGTCACAGCACTGCATCAACAGTGGTGCCTCTGCACTCTCTGGAGTCACTGCACTGCATCCCCAGTGGTGCCAGTGCACTCTCTGGACTCACTGCAGTGCATCCCCAGTGGTGCCAGTGCACTCTCTGGACTCACTGCAGTGCATCCCCAGTGGTGCCAGTGCACTCTCTGGACTCAATGCACTGCATCCCCAGTGGTGCCAGTGCACTCTCTGGAATCACTGCAGTGCATCCCCAGTGGTGCCACTGCACTCTTTGGACTCACTGCACTGCAACCACAGTGGTGCCAGTGCACTCTCTGGACTCACTGCATTGCATCCCCAGTGGTGCCAGTGCACTCTCTGGACTCACTGCACTGCATCCCCAGTGGTGCCAGGGCACTCTCTGGACTTACTGCACTTCATCCCCAGTGGTGCCAGTGCACTCTCTGCACTCACTGCAGTGCATCCCCAGTTGTGCCAGTGCACTCTCTGCACTCACTGCAGTGCATCCCCAGTGGTGCCAGTGCAATCTCTGGGCTCACCGGGGTGCATCCCCAGTGGTGCCAGTGCACTCTCTGGACTCACTGCACTGCATCCCCAGTGGTGCCAGTGCACTCTCTGGACTCACTGCACTGCATCCCCAAGGTGCCTGTGCAATCTCTGGACTCAACTGCACTGCATCCCCAGTGGTGCCCGTGCACTCTCTGGATTCACTGCAGTGCATCCCCAGTGGTGCCAGTGCACTCTCTGGACTCACTGCACTGCATCCCCAGTGGTGCCAGTGCACTCTCTGGACTCACTGCAGTGCATCCCCTTTTGTGCCAGTGCACTCTCTGCACTCACTGCACTGCATCCCCAGTGGTGCCAGTGCACTCTCTGCACTCACTGCACTGCATCCCCAGTGGTGCCAGTGCACTCTCTGGACTCACTGCACTGCATCCCCTTTTGTGCCAGTGCACTCTCTGCACTCACTGCACTGCATCCCCAGTGGCGCCAGTGCACTCTCTGGACTCACTGTAGTGCATCCCCAGTGGTGCCAGTGCAATCTCAGGACTCACTGCAGTACAGCTCCAGTTGGTGCCAGTGCAGTCTCTGGATTCACTGCACTGCATCCCCAGTGGTGCCAGTGCACTCTCTGGACTCACTGCAGTGCATCCCCAGTGGTGCCAGTGCACTCTCTGGACTCACTGAACTGCATCCCCAGTGGTGCCAGTGCACTCTCTGGACTCACTGCAGTGCATCCCCAGTGGTGCCAGTGCACTCTCTGGACTCAATGAGCTGCATCCCCAGTGGTGCCAGTGCACTCTCTGGACTCACTGCACTGCATCCCCACTGGTGCCAGTGCACTCTCTGGACTCACTGCACTGCAACAACAGTGGTGCCAGTGCACTCTCTGGACTCACTGCATTGCATCCCCAGTGGTGCCAGTGCACTCTCTGGACTCACTGCACTGCATCCCCAGTGGTGCCAGGGCACTCTCTGGACTCACTGCACTTCATCCCCAGTGGTGCCAGTGCACTCCCTGCCCTCACTGCAGTGCATCCCCAGTGGTGCCACTGCACTCTCTGCA
This sequence comes from Anser anser, assembly GCF_964211835.1. Lineage (NCBI taxonomy): Eukaryota > Metazoa > Chordata > Aves > Anseriformes > Anatidae > Anser > Anser anser. The sequence goes on from NW_028153967.1 coordinate 77,888, forward strand.
CTCACTGCACTGCATCCCCAGTGGTGCCAGTGCAATCTCTGGGCTCACCGGGATGCATCCCCAGTGGTGCCAGTGCACTCTCTGGGCTCACCGGGATGCATCCCCAGTGGTGCCAGTGCACTCTCTGCACTCACTGCACTGCATCCCCAGTGGTGCCAGTGCACTCTCTGGACTCACTGCAGTGCATCCCCAGTGGTGCCACTGCACTCTTTGGACTCACTGCACTGCATCCACAGTGGTGCCAGTGCACTATGTGGACTCACTGCACTGCATCCCAGTGGTGCCAGTGCACTCTCTGGACTCACTGCAGTGCATCCCCAGTGGTGCCAGTGCACTCTCTGGACTCAGCGCACTGCATCCCCAGTGGTGCCAGTGCACTCTCTGGACTCACTGCACTGCATCCCCAGTGGTGCCAGTGCACTCTCTGGAGTCACAGCACTGCATCAACAGTGGTGCCTCTGCACTCTCTGGAGTCACTGCACTGCATCCCCAGTGGTGCCAGTGCACTCTCTGGACTCACTGCAGTGCATCCGCAGTGGTGCCAGTGCACTCTCTGGACTCACTGCAGTGCATCCCCAGTAGTGCCAGTGCACTCTCTGGACTCACTGCACTGCATCCCCAGTGGTGCCACTGCACCCTCTGGAATCACTGCAGTGCATCCCCAGTGGTGCCAGTGCACTCTCTGGAGTCACTGCACTGCATCCCCAGTGGTGCCAGTGCACTCTCTGGACTCACTGCATTGCATCCCCAGTGGTGCCAGTGCACTCTCTGGACTCACTGCACTGCATCCCCAGTGGTGCCAGTGCACTCTCTGGACTCATTGCACTGCATCACCATTGGTGCCAGGGCACTCTCCGGACTCACTGCAGTGCATCCGCAGTGGTGCCAGTGCACTCTTTCGAGTCACTGCAGTGCATCCCCAGTGGTGCCAGTGCACTCTCTGGACTCACTGCAGTGCATCCCCAGTGGTGCCAGTGCACTCTCTGGACTCACTGCAGTGCATCCCCAGTGGTGCCAGTGCACTCTCTGGACTCACTGCACTGCATCCCCAGTGGTGCCAGTGCACTCTCTGGAGTCACAGCACTGCATCAACAGTGGTGCCTCTGCACTCTCTGGAGTCACTGCACTGCATCCCCAGTGGTGCCAGTGCACTCTCTGGACTCACTGCAGTGCATCCCCAGTGGTGCCAGTGCACTCTCTGGACTCACTGCAGTGCATCCCCAGTGGTGCCAGTGCACTCTCTGGACTCAATGCACTGCATCCCCAGTGGTGCCAGTGCACTCTCTGGAATCACTGCAGTGCATCCCCAGTGGTGCCACTGCACTCTTTGGACTCACTGCACTGCAACCACAGTGGTGCCAGTGCACTCTCTGGACTCACTGCATTGCATCCCCAGTGGTGCCAGTGCACTCTCTGGACTCACTGCACTGCATCCCCAGTGGTGCCAGGGCACTCTCTGGACTTACTGCACTTCATCCCCAGTGGTGCCAGTGCACTCTCTGCACTCACTGCAGTGCATCCCCAGTTGTGCCAGTGCACTCTCTGCACTCACTGCAGTGCATCCCCAGTGGTGCCAGTGCAATCTCTGGGCTCACCGGGGTGCATCCCCAGTGGTGCCAGTGCACTCTCTGGACTCACTGCACTGCATCCCCAGTGGTGCCAGTGCACTCTCTGGACTCACTGCACTGCATCCCCAAGGTGCCTGTGCAATCTCTGGACTCAACTGCACTGCATCCCCAGTGGTGCCCGTGCACTCTCTGGATTCACTGCAGTGCATCCCCAGTGGTGCCAGTGCACTCTCTGGACTCACTGCACTGCATCCCCAGTGGTGCCAGTGCACTCTCTGGACTCACTGCAGTGCATCCCCTTTTGTGCCAGTGCACTCTCTGCACTCACTGCACTGCATCCCCAGTGGTGCCAGTGCACTCTCTGCACTCACTGCACTGCATCCCCAGTGGTGCCAGTGCACTCTCTGGACTCACTGCACTGCATCCCCTTTTGTGCCAGTGCACTCTCTGCACTCACTGCACTGCATCTCCAGTGGCGCCAGTGCACTCTCTGGACTCACTGTAGTGCATCCCCAGTGGTGCCAGTGCAATCTCAGGACTCACTGCAGTACAGCTCCAGTTGGTGCCAGTGCAGTCTCTGGATTCACTGCACTGCATCCCCAGTGGTGCCAGTGCACTCTCTGGACTCACTGCAGTGCATCCCCAGTGGTGCCAGTGCACTCTCTGGACTCACTGAACTGCATCCCCAGTGGTGCCAGTGCACTCTCTGGACTCACTGCAGTGCATCCCCAGTGGTGCCAGTGCACTCTCTGGACTCAATGAGCTGCATCCCCAGTGGTGCCAGTGCACTCTCTGGACTCACTGCACTGCATCCCCACTGGTGCCAGTGCACTCTCTGGACTCACTGCACTGCAACAACAGTGGTGCCAGTGCACTCTCTGGACTCACTGCATTGCATCCCCAGTGGTGCCAGTGCACTCTCTGGACTCACTGCACTGCATCCCCAGTGGTGCCAGGGCACTCTCTGGACTCACTGCACTTCATCCCCAGTGGTGCCAGTGCACTCTCTGCCCTCACTGCAGTGCATCCCCAGTGGTGCCACTGCACTCTCTGCACTCACTGCACTGCATCCCCAGTGGTGCCAGTGCAATCTCTGGGCTCACCGGGATGCATCCCCAGTGGTGCCAGTGCACTCTCTGGGCTCACCGGGATGCATCCCCAGTGGTGCCAGTGCACTCTCTGCACTCACTGCACTGCATCCCCAGTGGTGCCAGTGCACTCTCTGGACTCACTGCAGTGCATCCCCAGTGGTGCCAGTGCACTCTCTGCACTCACTGCACTGCATCCCCAGTGGTGCCAGTGCACTCTCTGGACTCACTGCGCTGCATCCCCAGTGGTGTCAGTGTACTCTCTGGACTCACTGCACTGCATCCCCAGTGGTGCCAGTGCACTCTCTGGACTCACTGCGCTGCATCCCCAGTGGTGCCAGTGCACTCTCTGCACTCACTGCACTGCATCCCCAGTGGTGCCAGTGCACTATCTGGATTCATTGCAGTGCATCCCCTGTGGTGCCAGTGCACTCTCTGAGTCACTGCACTGCATTCCCAGTGGTGCCAGTGCACTCTCTGGACTCACTGCAGTGCATCCCCAGTGGTGCCAGGGCACTCTCTGGACTCACTGCACTGCAACGCCAGTGGTGCCAGTGCACTCTCTGGACTCACTGCAGTGCACCCCCACTGGTGCCAGTGCACTCTCTGGACTCACTGCACTGCATCCCCAGTGGTGCCAGTGCACTCTCTGGACTCACTGCACTGCATCCCCAAGGTGCCAGTGCACTCTCTGGACTCAACTGCACTGCATCCCCAGTGGCGCCAGTGCACTCTCTGGACTCACTGTAGTGCATCCCCAGTGGTGCCAGTGCAAACTCAGGACTCACTGCAGTGCAGCTCCAGTTGGTGCCAGTGCAGTCTCTGGACTCACTGCAGTGCATCCCCAGTGGTGCCAGTGCACTCTCTGGACTCACTGCAGTGCATCCCCAGTGGTGCCAGTGCACTCTCTGGACTCACTGCAGTGCATCCCCAGTGGTGCCAGTGCACTCTCTGGACTCACTGCGCTGCATCCCCAGTGGTGCCAGTGCAATCTCAGGACTCACTGCACTGCATCCCCAGTGGTGCCAGTGCACTATCTGGACTCATTGCAGTGCATCCCCTGTGGTGCCAGTGCACTCTCTGAGTCACTGCACTGCATTCCCAGTGGTGCCAGTGCACTCTCTGGACTCACTGCAGTGCATCCTCAGTGGTGCCAGTGCACTCTCTGGACTCACTGCACTGCAACCCCAGTGGTGCCAGTGCACTCTCTGGACTCACTGCAGTGCACCCCCAGTGGTGCCAGTGCACTCTCTGGACTCAGTGCACTGCATCCCCAGTGGTGCCAGTGCACTCTCTGGACTCACTGCACTGCATCCCCAACGTGCCAGTGCACTCTCTGGACTCAACTGCACTGCATCCCCAGTGGTGCCCGTGCGCTCTCTGGATTCACTGCAGTGCATCCCCAGTGGTGCCAGTGCACTATCTGGACTCACTGCACTGCATCCCCAGTGGTGCCACTGCACTCTCTGGACTCACTGCACTCCATCCCCACTGGTGCCAGTCCACTCTCTGGACTCACTGCACTGCATCCCCAGTGGTGCCAGTGCACTCTCTGGACTCATGCACTGCATCCCCACTGGTGCCAGTGCACTCTTTGGAGTCACTGCACTGCATCCCCAGTGGTGCCAGTGCACTCTCGGGACTCACTGTAGTGCATCCCCAGTGGTGCCAGTGCAATCTCAGGACTCACTGCAGTGCAGCTCCAGTTGGTGCCAGTGCAGTCTCTGGACTCACTGCACTGCATCCCCAGTGGTGCCAGTGCACTCTCTGGACTCACTGCAGTGCATCCCCAGTGGTGCCAGTGCACTCTCTGGACTCACTGAACTGCATCCCCAGTGGTGCCAGTGCACTCTCTGGACTCACTGCAGTGCATCCGCAGTGGTGCCAGTGCACTCTCTGGACTCACTGCGCTGCATCCCCAGTGGTGCCAGTGCACTCTCTGGACTCACTGCACTGCATCCCCATTGGTGCCAGTGCACTCTCTGGACTCACTGCATTGCATCCGCAGTGGTGCCAGTACACTCTCTGGACTCACTGCACTGCATCGCCAGTAGTGCCAGTGCACTCTCTGCACTCACTGCAGTGCATCCCCAGTGGTGCCAGTGCACTCTCTGGACTCAGTGCACTGCATCCCCAGTGGTGCCAGTGCACTCTGTGGAGTCAGAGCACTGCATCAACAGTGGTGCCTCTGCACTCTCTGGAGTCACTGCACTGCATCCCCAGTGGTGCCAGTGCACTCTCTGGACTCACTGCACTGCATCCCCAAGGTGCCTGTGCAATCTCTGGACTCAACTGCACTGCATCCCCAGTGGTGCCAGTGCACTCTCTGGACTCACTGTAGTGCATCCCCAGTGGTGCCAGTGCAAACTCAGGACTCACTGCAGTGCAGCTCCAGTTGGTGCCAGTGCAGTCTCTGGACTCACTGCAGTGCATCCCCAGTGGTGCCAGTGCACTCTCTGGACTCACTGAACTGCATCCCCAGTGGTGCCAGTGCACTCTCTGGACTCACTGCAGTGCATCCCCAGTGGTGCCAGTGCACTCTCTGGACTCACTGCGCTGCATCCCCAGTGGTGCCAGTGCAATCTCAGGACTCACTGCACTGCATCCCCAGTGGTGCCAGTGCACTATCTGGACTCATTGCAGTGCATCCCCTGTGGTGCCAGTGCACTCTCTGAGTCACTGCACTGCATTCCCAGTGGTGCCAGTGCACTCTCTGGACTCACTGCAGTGCATCCCCAGTGGTGCCAGTGCACTCTCTGGACTCACTGCACTGCAACCCCAGTGGTGCCAGTGCACTCTCTGGACTCACTGCAGTGCACCCCCAGTGGTGCCAGTGCACTCTCTGGACTCAGTGCACTGCATCCCCAGTGGTGCCAGTGCACTCTCTGGACTCACTGCACTGCATCCCCAACGTGCCAGTGCACTCTCTGGACTCAACTGCACTGCATCCCCAGTGGTGCCCGTGCGCTCTCTGGATTCACTGCAGTGCATCCCCAGTGGTGCCAGTGCACTATCTGGACTCACTGCACTGCATCCCCAGTGGTGCCACTGCACTCTCTGGACTCACTGCACTCCATCCCCACTGGTGCCAGTCCACTCTCTGGACTCACTGCACTGCATCCCCAGTGGTGCCAGTGCACTCTCTGGACTCATGCACTGCATCCCCACTGGTGCCAGTGCACTCTTTGGAGTCACTGCACTGCATCCCCAGTGGTGCCAGTGCACTCTCGGGACTCACTGTAGTGCATCCCCAGTGGTGCCAGTGCAATCTCAGGACTCACTGCAGTGCAGCTCCAGTTGGTGCCAGTGCAGTCTCTGGACTCACTGCACTGCATCCCCAGTGGTGCCAGTGCACTCTCTGGACTCACTGCAGTGCATCCCCAGTGGTGCCAGTGCACTCTCTGGACTCACTGAACTGCATCCCCAGTGGTGCCAGTGCACTCTCTGGACTCACTGCAGTGCATCCGCAGTGGTGCCAGTGCACTCTCTGGACTCACTGCGCTGCATCCCCAGTGGTGCCAGTGCACTCTCTGGACTCACTGCACTGCATCCCCATTGGTGCCAGTGCACTCTCTGGACTCACTGCAGTGCATCCGCAGTGGTGCCAGTACACTCTCTGGACTCACTGCACTGCATCGCCAGTAGTGCCAGTGCACTCTCTGCACTCACTGCAGTGCATCCCCAGTGGTGCCAGTGCACTCTCTGGACTCAGTGCACTGCATCCCCAGTGGTGCCAGTGCACTCTGTGGAGTCAGAGCACTGCATCAACAGTGGTGCCTCTGCACTCTCTGGAGTCACTGCACTGCATCCCCAGTGGTGCCAGTGCACTCTCTGGACTCACTGCACTGCATCCCCAAGGTGCCTGTGCAATCTCTGGACTCAACTGCACTGCATCCCCAGTGGTGCCAGTGCACTCTCTGCACTCACTGCAGTGCATCCCCAGTGGTGCCAGTGCACTCTCTGGACTCACTGCACTGCATCCCCAGTGGTGCCAGTGCACTCTCTGGACTCACTGCACTGCATCCCCAAGGTGCCTGTGCAATCTCTGGACTCAACTGCACTGCATCCCCAGTGGTGCCCGTGCACTCTCTGGATTCACTGCAGTGCATCCCCAGTGGTGCCAGTGCACTCTCTGGACTCACTGCACTGCATCCCCAGTGGTGCCAGTGCACTCTCTGGACTCACTGCAGTGCATCCCCTTTTGTGCCAGTGCACTCTCTGCACTCACTGCACTGCATCCCCAGTGGTACCAGTGCACTCTCTGCACTCACTGCACTGCATCCCCAGTGGTGCCAGTGCACTCTCTGGACTCACTGCACTGCATCCCCTTTTGTGCCAGTGCACTCTCTGCACTCACTGCACTGCATCCCCAGTGGCGCCAGTGCACTCTCTGGACTCACTGTAGTGCATCCCCAGTGGTGCCAGTGAAATCTCAGGACTCACTGCAGTGCAGCTCCAGTTGGTGCCAGTGCAGTCTCTGGATTCACTGCACTGCATCCCCAGTGGTGCCAGTGCACTCTCTGGACTCACTGCAGTGCATCCCCAGTGGTGCCAGTGCACTCTCTGGACTCACTGCAGTGCATCCCCAGTGGTGCCAGTGCACTCTCTGGACTCACTGCAGTGCATCCCCAGTGGTGCCAGTGCACTCTCTGGACTCAATGCGCTGCATCCCCAGTGGTGCCAGTGCACTCTCTGGACTCACTGCACTGCATCCCCACTGGTGCCAGTGCACTCTCTGGACTCACTGCACTGCAACAACAGTGGTGCCAGGGCACTCTCTGGACTCACTGCATTGCATCCCCAGTGGTGCCAGTGCACTCTCTGGACTCACTGCACTGCATCCCCAGTGGTGCCAGGGCACTCTCTGGACTCACTGCACTTCATCCCCAGTGGTGCCAGTGCACTCTCTGCCCTCACTGCAGTGCATCCCCAGTGGTGCCACTGCACTCTCTGCACTCACTGCAGTGCATCCCCAGTGGTGCCAGTGCAATCTCTGGGCTCACCGGGATGCATCCCCAGTGGTGCCAGTGCACTCTCTGGACTCACTGCACTGCATCCCCAGTGGTGCCAGTGCACTCTCTGGACTCACTGCAGTGCATCCCCAGTGGTGCCAGTGCACTCTCTGCACTCACTGCACTGCATCCCCAGTGGTGCCAGTGCACTCTCTGGACTCACTGCAGTGCATCCCCAGTGGTGCCAGTGCACTCTCTGCACTCACTGCACTGCATCCCCAGTGGTGCCAGTGCACTCTCTGGACTCACTGCGCTGCATCCCCAGTGGTGTCAGTGTACTCTCTGGACTCACTGCACTGCATCCCCAGTGGTGCCAGTGCACTCTCTGGACTCACTGCGCTGCATCCCCAGTGGTGCCAGTGCACTCTCTGCACTCACTGCACTGCATCCCCAGTGGTGCCAGTGCACTATCTGGATTCATTGCAGTGCATCCCCTGTGGTGCCAGTGCACTCTCTGAGTCACTGCAGTGCATCCCCAGTGGTGCCAGTGCACTCTCTGCACTCATGCACTGCATCCCCACTGGTGCCAGTGCACTCTTTGGAGTCACTGCACTGCATCCCCAGTGGTGCCAGTGCACTCTCTGGACTCACTGCAGTGCATCCCCAGTGGTGCCAGTGCACTCTCTGCACTCACTGCACTGCATCCCCAGTGGTGCCAGTGCACTCTCTGGACTCACTGCAGTGCATCCCCAGTGGTGCCAGTGCACTCTCTGCACTCACTGCACTGCATCCCCAGTGGTGCCAGTGCACTCTCTGGACTCACTGCGCTGCATCCCCAGTGGTGTCAGTGTACTCTCTGGACTCACTGCACTGCATCCCCAGTGGTGCCAGTGCACTCTCTGGACTCACTGCGCTGCATCCCCAGTGGTGCCAGTGCACTCTCTGCACTCACTGCACTGCATCCCCAGTGGTGCCAGTGCACTATCTGGATTCATTGCAGTGCATCCCCTGTGGTGCCAGTGCACTCTCTGAGTCACTGCAGTGCATCCCCAGTGGTGCCAGTGCACTCTCTGCACTCATGCACTGCATCCCCACTGGTGCCAGTGCACTCTTTGGAGTCACTGCACTGCATCCCCAGTGGTGCCAGTGCACTCTCTGGACTCACTGCACTGCATCCCCAGTGGCGCCAGTGCACTCTCTGGACTCACTGTAGTGCATCCCCAGTGGTGCCAGTGCAAACTCAGGACTCACTGCAGTGCAGCTCCAGTTGGTGCCAGTGCAGTCTCTGGACTCACTGCAGTGCATCCCCAGTGGTGCCAGTGCACTCTCTGGACTCACTGCAGTGCATCCCCAGTGGTGCCAGTGCACTCTCTGGACTCACTGAACTGCATCCCCAGTGGTGCCAGTGCCCTCTCTGGACTCACTGCAGTGCATCCCCAGTGGTGCCAGTGTACTCTCTGGACTCACTGCGCTGCATCCCCAGTGGTGCCAGTGCAATCTCAGGACTCACTGCACTGCATCCCCAGTGGTGCCAGTGCACTATCTGGACTCATTGCAGTGCATCCCCTGTGGTGCCAGTGCACTCTCTGAGTCACTGCACTGCATTCCCAGTGGTGCCAGTGCACTCTCTGGACTCACTGCAGTGCATCCCCAGTGGTGCCAGTGCACTCTCTGGACTCACTGCACTGCAACCCCAGTGGTGCCAGTGCACTCTCTGGACTCACTGCAGTGCACCCCCAGTGGTGCCAGTGCACTCTCTGGACTCAGTGCACTGCATCCCCAGTGGTGCCAGTGCACTCTCTGGACTCACTGCACTGCATCCCCAAGGTGCCAGTGCACTCTCTGGACTCAACTGCACTGCATCCCCAGTGGTGCCCGTGCGCTCTCTGGATTCACTGCAGTGCATCCCCAGTGGTGCCAGTGCACTATCTGGACTCACTGCACTGCATCCCCAGTGGTGCCAGTGCACTCTCTGGACTCACTGCACTCCATCCCCACTGGTGCCAGTCCACTCTCTGGACTCACTGCACTGCATCCCCAGTGGTGCCAGTGCACTCTCTGGACTCATGCACTGCATCCCCACTGGTGCCAGTGCACTCTTTGGAGTCACTGCACTGCATCCCCAGTGGTGCCAGTGCACTCTCGGGACTCACTGTAGTGCATCCCCAGTGGTGCCAGTGCAATCTCAGGACTCACTGCAGTGCAGCTCCAGTTGGTGCCAGTGCAGTCTCTGGACTCACTGCACTGCATCCCCAGTGGTGCCAGTGCACTCTCTGGACTCACTGCAGTGCATCCCCAGTGGTGCCAGTGCACTCTCTGGACTCACTGAACTGCATCCCCAGTGGTGCCAGTGCACTCTCTGGACTCACTGAACTGCATCCCCAGTGGTGCCAGTGCACTCTCTGGACTCACTGCGCTGCATCCCCAGTGGTGCCAGTGCACTCTCTGGACTCACTGCACTGCATCCCCATTGGTGCCAGTGCACTCTCTGGACTCAATGCAGTGCATCCGCAGTGGTGCCAGTACACTCTCTGGACTCACTGCACTGCATCGCCAGTAGTGCCAGTGCACTCTCTGCACTCACTGCAGTGCATCCCCAGTGGTGCCAGTGCACTCTCTGGACTCAGTGCACTGCATCCCCAGTGGTGCCAGTGCACTCTGTGGAGTCAGAGCACTGCATCAACAGTGGTGCCTCTGCACTCTCTGGAGTCACTGCACTGCATCCCCAGTGGTGCCAGTGCACTCTCAGGACTCACTGCAGTGCATCCCCAGTGGTGCCAGTGCACTCTCTGGACTCACTGCAGTGCATCCCCAGTGGTGCCAGTGCACTCTCTGGACTCACTGCACTGCATCCCCAGTGGTGCCAGTGCACTCTCTGGAATCACTGCAGTGCATCCCCAGTGGTGCCAGTGCACTCTCTGGAGTCAGTGCACTGCATCCCCAGTGGTGCCAGGGCACTCTCTGGACTCACTGCACTGCATCCCCAGTGGTGCCAGTGTACTCTCTGGACTCACTGCAGTGCATCCCCAGTGGTGCCACTGCACTCTCTGGACTCACTGCACTGCATCACCATTGGTGCCAGTGCACTCTCCGGACTCACTGCAGTGCATCCGCAGTGGTGCCAGTGCACTCTCTGGACTCACTGCGCTGCATCCCCACTGGTGCCAGTGCACTCTCTGGACTCACTGCAGTGCATCCCCAGTGGTGCCAGTGCACTCTCTGCACTCACTGCACTGCATCAACAGTGGTGCCAGTGCACTCTCTGGACTCACTGCAGTGCATCCCCAGTGGTGCCAGTGCACTCTCTGGACTCACTGCAGTGCACCCCCACTGGTGCCAGTGCACTCTCTGGAGTCACAGCACTGCATCAACAGTGGTGCCTCTGCACTCTCTGGAGTCACTGCACTGCATCCCCAGTGGTGCCAGTGCACTCTCTGGACTCACTGCAGTGCATCCCCAGTGGTGCCAGTGCACTCTCTGGACTCACTGTAGTGCATCCCCAGTGGTGCCAGTGCACTCTCTGGACTCACTGCACTGCATCCCCAGTGGTGCCAGTGCACTCTCTGGACTCACTGCATTGCATCCCCAGTGGTGCCAGTGCACTCTCTGGACTCACTGCACTGCATCCCCAGTGGTGCCACTGCACTCTCTGGACTCACTGCACTGCATCACCATTGGTGCCAGGGCACTCTCCGGACTCACTGCAGTGCATCCGCAGTGGTGCCAGTGCACTCTTTCGAGTCACTGCAGTGCATCCCCAGTGGTGCCAGTGCACTCTCTGGACTCACTGCACTGCATCCCCAGTGGTGCCAGGGCACTCTCTGGACTCACTGCAGTGCATCCCCAGTGGTGCCAGTGCACTCTCTGGACTCACTGCACTGCATCCCCAGTGGTGCCAGTGCACTCTCTGGACTCACTGCACTGCATCCCCAGTGGTGCCACTGCACTCTCTGGACTCACTGCACTGCATCACCATTGGTGCCAGGGCACTCTTTCGAGTCACTGCACTGCATCCCCATTAGTGCCAGTGCATTCTCTGGACTCATTGCAGTGCATCCCCAGTGGTGCCAGTGCACTCTCTGGACTCAGTGCACTGCATCCCCAGTGGTGTCAGTGCACTCTCTGGACTCACTGCACTGCATCCCCAAGGTGCCAGTACACTCTCTCTACTCAACTGCACTGCATCCCCAGTGGTGCCCGTGCACTCTCTGGATTCAATGCAGTGCATCCCCAGTGGTGCCAGTGCACTCTCTGGACTCACTGCAGTGCATCCCCAGTGGTGCCAGTGCACTCTCTGGACTCACTGCACTCCATCCCCACTGGTGCCAGTCCACTCTCTGGACTCACTGCACTGCATCCCCAGTGGTGCCAGTGCACTCTCTGCACTCATGCACTGCATCCCCAGTGGTGCCAGTGCACTCTCTGGACTCACTGCATTGCATCCCCAGTGGTGCCAGTGCACTCTCTGGACTCACTGCACTGCATCCCCAGTGGTGCCAGTGTAGTATCTGGACTCACTGTAGTGCATCCCCAGTGGTGCCAGTGCAATCTCAGGACTCACTGCAGTGCAGCTCCAGTTGGTGCCAGTGCAGTCTCTGGACTCACTGCACTGCATCCCCAGTGGTGCCAGTGCACTCTCTGGACTCACTGCAGTGCATCCCCAGTGGTGCCAGTGCACTCTCAGGAGTCACTGCAGTGTATCCCCAGTGGTGCCAGTGCACTCTCTGGACTCACTGAACTGCATCCCCATTGGTGCCAGTGCACTCTCTGGACTCACTGCAGTGTATCCGCAGTGGTGCCAGTGCACTCTCTGGACTCACTGCACTGCATCGCCAGTGGTGCCAGTGCACTCTCTGGACTCACTGCATTGCATCCCCAGTGGTGCCAGTGCACTCTCTGGACTCACTGCACTGCATCCCCAGTGGTGCCACTGCACTCTCTGGACTCACTGCAGTGCATCACCATTGGTGCCAGGGCACTCTCCGGACTCACTGCAGTGCATCCGCAGTGGTGCCAGTGCACTCTTTCGAGTCACTGCAGTGCATCCCCAGTGGTGCCAGTGCACTCTCTGGACTCACTGCACTGCATCCCCAGTGGTGCCAGTGCACTCTCTGGACTCACTGAACTGCATCCCCATTGGTGCCAGTGCACTCTCTGGACTCACTGCACTGCATCGCCAGTGGTGCCAGTGCACTCTCTGGACTCACTGCAGTGTATCCGCAGTGGTGCCAGTGCACTCTCTGGACTCACTGCACTGCATCGCCAGTGGTGCCAGTGCACTCTCTGCACTCACTGCAGTGCATCCCCAGTGGTGCCAGTGCACTCTCTGGACTCAGTGCACTGCATCCCCAGTGGTGCCAGTGCACTCTCTGGACTCACTGCACTGCATCCCCAGTGGTGCCAGTGCACTCTGTGGAGTCAGAGCACTGCATCAACAGTGGTGCCTCTGCACTCCCTGGAGTCACTGCACTGCATCCCCAGTGGTGCCAGTGCACTCTCTGGACTCACTGCAGTGCATCCCCAGTGGTGCCACTGCACTCTCTGCACTCACTGCAGTGCATCCCCAGTGGTGCCAGTGCACTCTCTGGACTCACTGCACTGCATCCCCAGTGGTGCCAGTGCACTCTCTGGAATCACTGCAGTGCATCCCCAGTGGTGCCAGTGCACTCTCTGGAGTCAGTGCACTGCATCCCCAGTGGTGCCAGTGCACTCTCTGGACTCACTGCACTGCATCCCCAGTGGTGCCAGTTCACTCTCTGGACTCACTGCAGTGCATCCCCAGTGGTGCCACTGCACTCTCTGGACTCACTGCACTGCATCACCATTGGTGCCAGTGCACTCTCCGGACTCACTGCAGTGCATCCGCAGTGGTGCCAGTGCACTCTCTGGACTCACTGCAGTGCATCCCCAGTGGTGCCAGTGCACTCTCTGGAGTCACTGCAGTGTATCCCCAGTGGTGCCAGTGCACTCTCTGGAGTCACAGCACTGCATCAACAGTGGTGCCTCTGCACTCTCTGGAGTCACTGAACTGCATCCCCAGTGGTGCCAGAGCACTCTCTGGACTCACTGCACTGCATCCCCAGTGGTGCCAGTGCACTCTCTGGACTCACTGTATTGCATCCCCAGTGGTGCCAGTGCACTCTCTGGACTCACTGCACTGCATCCCCAGTGGTGCCAGTGCACTTTCTGGACTCATTGCACTGCATCACCATTGGTGCCAGGGCACTCTCCGGACTCACTGCAGTGCATCCGCAGTGGTGCCAGTGCACTCTTTCGAGTCACTGCAGTGCATCCCCAGTGGTGCCAGTGCACTCTCTGGACTCACTGCACTGCATCCCCAGTGGTGCCAGTGCACTCTCTGGACTCACTGCAGTGCATCCCCAGTGGTGCCAGTGCACTCTCTGGACTCACTGCACTGCATCCCCAGTGGTGCCAGTGCACTCTCTGTAATTACTGCAGTGCATCCCCAGTGGTGCCACTGCACTCTCTGGACTCACTGCACTGCATCCACAGTGGTGCCAGTGCACTCTCTGGACTCACTGCATTGCATCCCCAGTGGTGCCAGTGCAATCTCTGGACTCACTGCACTGCATCCTCAGTGGTGCCAGGGCACTCTCTGGACTCACTGCACTTCATCCCCAGTGGTGCCAGTGCACTCTCTGCCCTCACTGCAGTGCATCCCCAGTGGTGCCAGTGCACTATCTGCACTCACTGCAGTGCATCCCCAGTGGTGCCAGTGCAATCTCTGGGCTCACCGGGGTGCATCCCCAGTGGTGCCAGTGCACTCTCTGGACTCACTGCACTGCATCCCCAGTGGTGCCAGTGCACTCTCTGGACTCACTGCAGTGCATCCCCAGTGGTGCCAGTGCACTCTCTGCACTCACTGCACTGCATCCCCAGTGGTGCCAGTGCACTCTCTGGACTCACTGCAGTGCATCCCCAGTGGTGCCAGTGCACTCTCTGGACTCACTGCACTGCATCTCCAGTGGTGCCAGTGCACTCTCTGGACTCACTGCGCTGCATCCCCAGTGGTGCCAGTGTACTCTCTGGACTCACTGCACTGCATCCCCAGTGGTGCCAGTGCACTCTCTGCACTCACTGCACTGCATCCCCAGTGGTGCCAGTGCACTCTCTGCACTCACTGCACTGCATCCCCAGTGGTGCCAGTGCACTATCTGGACTCATTGCAGTGCATCCCCTGTGGTGCCAGTGCACTCTCTGAGTCACTGCACTGCATTCCCAGTGGTGCCAGTGCACTCTCTGGACTCACTGCACTGCATCCCCAGTGGTGCCAGTGCACTCTCTGGACTCACTGCAGTGCATCCCCAGTGGTGCCAGTGCAATCTCTGGGCTCACCGGGGTTCATCCCCAGTGGTGCCAGTGCACTCTCTGGACTCACTGCACTGCATCCCCAGTGGTGCCAGTGCACTCTCTGGACTCACTGCAGTGCATCCCCAGTGGTGCCAGTGCACTCTCTGCACTCACTGCAGTGCATCCCCAGTGGTGCCAGTGCACTCTCTGGACTCACTGCAGTGCATCCCCAGTGGTGCCAGTGCACTCTCTGGACTCACTGCACTGCATCCCCAGTGGTGCCAGTGCACTCTCTGGACTGACTGCGCTGCATCCCCAGTGGTGCCAGTGTACTCTCTGGACTCACTGCGCTGCATCCCCAGTGGTGCCAATGCACTCTCTGGACTCACTGCGCTGCATCCTCAGTGGTGCCAGTGCACTCTCTGGACTCACTGCACTGCAACCCCAGTGGTGCCAGTGCACTATCTGGACTCATTGCAGTGCATCCCCTGTGGTGCCAGTGCACTCTCTGAGTCACTGCACTGCATTCCCAGTGGTGCCAGTGCACTCTCTGGACTCACTGCAGTGCATCCCCAGTGGTGCCAGTGCACTCTCTGGACTCAATGCAGTGCACCCCCACTGGTGCCAGTGCACTCTCTGGACTCACTGCACTGCATCCCCAGTGGTGCCCGTGCACTCTCTGGACTCACTGCACTGCATCCCCAAGGTGCCAGTGCACTCTCTGGACTCAACTGCACTGCATCCCCAGTGGTGCCCGTGCGCTCTCTGGATTCACTGCAGTGCATCCCCTGTGGTGCCAGTGCACTCTCTGGACTCACTGCACTGCATCCCCAGTGGTGCCAGTGCACTCTCTGGACTCACTGCACTCCATCCCCACTGGTGCCAGTCCACTCTCTGGACTCACTGCACTGCATCCCCAGTGGTGCCAGTGCACTCTCTGCACTCATGCACTGCATCCCCACTGGTGCCAGTGCACTCTTTGGACTCACTGCACTGCATCCCCAGTGGTGCCAGTGCACTCTCTGGTCTCACTGCACTGCATCCCCAGTGGTGCCAGTGCACTCTCTGGATTCACTGTAGTGCATCCCCAGTGGTGCCAGTGCAATCTCAGGACTCACTGCAGTGCAGCTCCAGTTGGTGCCAGTGCAGTCTCTGGACTCACTGCACTGCATCCCCAGTGGTGCCAGTGCACTCTCTGGACTCACTGCAGTGCATCCCCAGTGGTGCCAGTGCACTCTCTGGACTCACTGAACTGCATCCCCAGTGGTGCCAGTGCACTCTCTGGACTCACTGCAGTGCATCCCCAGTGGTGCCAGTGCACTCTCTGCACTCACTGCACTGCATCCCCAGTGCTGACAGTGCACTCTCTGGACTCACTGCACTGCATCCCCAGTGGTGCCAGTGCACTCTCTGCACTCACTGCACTGCATCCCCAGTGGTGCCAGTGCACTATCTGGACTCATTGCAGTGCATCCCCTGTGGTGCCAGTGCACTCTCTGAGTCACTGCACTGCATTCCCAGTGGTGCCAGTGCACTCTCTGGACTCACTGCAGTGCATCCCCAGTGGTGCCAGTGCACTCTCTGGACTCACTGCACTGCATCCCCAGTGGTGCCACTGCACTCTCTGGACTCACTGCAGTGCACCCCCACTGGTGCCAGTGCACTCTCTGGACTCAGTGCACTGCATCCCCAGTGGTGTCAGTGCACTCTCTGGACTCACTGCACTGCATCCCCAAGGTGCCAGTGCACTCTCTGGACTCAACTGCACTGCATCCCCAGTGGTGCCCGTGCACTCTCTGGACTCACTGCGCTGCATCCCCAGTGGTACCAGTGCACTCTCTGGACTCACTGCACTGCATCCCCAGTGGTGCCCGTGCACTCTCTGGACTCACTGCACTGCATCCCCAAGGTGCCAGTGCACTCTCTGGACTCAACTGCACTGCATCCCCAGTGGTGCCCGTGCGCTCTCTGGATTCACTGCAGTGCATCCCCAGTGGTGCCAGTGCACTCTCTGGACTCACTGCACTGCATCCCCAGTGGTGCCAGTGCACTCTCTGGACTCACTGCACTCCATCCCCACTGGTGCCAGTCCACTCTCTGGACTCACTGCACTGCATCCCCAGTGGTGCCAGTGCACTCTCTGCACTCATGCACTGCATCCCCACTGGTGCCAGTGCACTCTTTGGACTCACTGCACTGCATCCCCAGTGGTGCCAGTGCACTCTCTGGTCTCACTGCACTGCATCCCCAGTGGTGCCAGTGCACTCTCTGGATTCACTGTAGTGCATCCCCAGTGGTGCCAGTGCAATCTCAGGACTCACTGCAGTGCAGCTCCAGTTGGTGCCAGTGCAGTCTCTGGACTCACTGCACTGCATCCCCAGTGGTGCCAGTGCACTCTCTGGACTCACTGCAGTGCATCCCCAGTGGTGCCAGTGCACTCTCTGGACTCACTGAACTGCATCCCCAGTGGTGCCAGTGCACTCTCTGGACTCACTGCAGTGCATCCCCAGTGGTGCCAGTGCACTCTCTGGACTCACTGCACTGCATCCCCAGTGCTGACAGTGCACTCTCTGGACTCACTGCACTGCATCCCCAGTGGTGCCAGTGCACTCTCTGCACTCACTGCACTGCATCCCCAGTGGTGCCAGTGCACTATCTGGACTCATTGCAGTGCATCCCCTGTGGTGCCAGTGCACTCTCTGAGTCACTGCACTGCATTCCCAGTGGTGCCAGTGCACTCTCTGGACTCACTGCAGTGCATCCCCAGTGGTGCCAGTGCACTCTCTGGACTCACTGCACTGCATCCCCAGTGGTGCCAGTGCACTCTCTGGACTCACTGCAGTGCACCCCCACTGGTGCCAGTGCACTCTCTGGACTCAGTGCACTGCATCCCCAGTGGTGTCAGTGCATTCTCTGGACTCACTGCACTGCATCCCCAAGGTGCCAGTGCACTCTCTGGACTCAACTGCACTGCATCCCCAGTGGTGCCCGTGCACTCTCTGGACTCACTGCGCTGCATCCCCAGTGGTGCCAGTGCACTCTCTGGACTCACTGCACTGCATCCCCAGTGCTGACAGTGCACTCTCTGGACTCACTGCACTGCATCCCCAAGGTGCCAGTGCACTCTCTGGACTCAACTGCACTGCATCCCCAGTGGTGCCCGTGCGCTCTCTGGATTCACTGCAGTGCATCCCCTGTGGTGCCAGTGCACTCTCTGGACTCACTGCACTGCATCCCCAGTGGTGCCAGTGCACTCTCTGGACTCACTGCACTCCATCCCCACTGGTGCCAGTCCACTCTCTGGACTCACTGCACTGCATCCCCAGTGGTGCCAGTGCACTCTCTGCACTCATGCACTGCATCCCCACTGGTGCCAGTGCACTCTTTGGACTCACTGCACTGCATCCCCAGTGGTGCCAGTGCACTCTCTGGTCTCACTGCACTGCATCCCCAGTGGTGCCAGTGCACTCTCTGGATTCACTGTAGTGCATCCCCAGTGGTGCCAGTGCAATCTCAGGACTCACTGCAGTGCAGCTCCAGTTGGTGCCAGTGCAGTCTCTGGACTCACTGCACTGCATCCCCAGTGGTGCCAGTGCACTCTCTGGACTCAATGCACTGCATCCCCAGTGGTGCCAGTGCACTCTCTGGACTCACTGAACTGCATCCCCAGTGGTGCCAGTGCACTCTCTGGACTCACTGCAGTGCATCCCCAGTGGTGCCAGTGCACTCTCTGGACTCACTGCACTGCATCCCCAGTGCTGACAGTGCACTCTCTGGACTCACTGCACTGCATCCCCAGTGGTGCCAGTGCACTCTCTGCACTCACTGCACTGCATCCCCAGTGGTGCCAGTGCACTATCTGGACTCATTGCAGTGCATCCCCTGTGGTGCCAGTGCACTCTCTGGACTCACTGCACTGCATCCCCAGTGGTGCCAGTGCACTCTCTGGACTCACTGCACTGCATCCCCAGTGGTGCCAGTGCACTCTCTGGACTCAGTGCACTGCATCCCCAGTGGTGTCAGTGCACTCTCTGGACTCACTGCACTGCATCCCCAAGGTGCCAGTGCACTCTCTGGACTCAACTGCACTGCATCCCCAGTGGTGCCCGTGCACTCTCTGGACTCACTGCGCTGCATCCCCAGTGGTGCCAGTGCACTCTCTGGACTCACTGCACTCCATCCCCACTGGTGCCAGTCCACTCTCTGGACTCACTGCACTGCATCCCCAGTGGTGCCAGTGCACTCTCTGCACTCATGCACTGCATCCCCACTGGTACCAGTGCACTCTTTGGACTCACTGCACTGCATCCCCAGTGGTGCCAGTGCACTCTCTGGACTCACTGAACTGCATCCCCATTGGTGCCAGTGCACTCTCTGGACTCACTGCAGTGCATCCGCAGTGGTGCCAGTGCACTCTCTGGACTCACTGCACTGCATCGCCAGTGGTGCCAGTGCACTCTCTGCACTCACTGCAGTGCATCCCCAGTGGTGCCAGTGCACTCTCTGGACTCACTGCAGTGCATCCCCAGTGGTGCCAGTGCACTCTCTGGACTCACTGCACTGCATCCCCAGTGGTGCCAGTGCACTCTGTGGAGTCAGAGCACTGCATCCCCAGTGGTGCAAGGGCACTCTCTGGACTCACTGCACTGCATCCCCAGTGGTGCCAGTGCACTCTCTGGACTCACTGCAGTGCATCCCCAGTGGTGCCAGTGCACTCTCTGGACTCACTGCAGTGCATCCCCAGTGGTGCCAGTGCACTCTCTGGACTCACTGCACTGCATCCCCAGTGGTGCCAGTGCACTCTCTGGAGTCACAGCACTGCATCAACAGTGGTGCCTCTGCACTCTCTGGAGTCACTGCACTGCATCCCCAGTGGTGCCAGTGCACTCTCTGGACTCACTGCACTGCATCCCCAGTGGTGCCAGTGCACTCTCTGGACTCACTGCAGTGCATCCCCAGTGGTGCCAGTGCACTCTCTGGACTCACTGCACTGCATCCCCAGTGGTGCCAGTGCACTCTCTGGACTCACTGCACTGCATCCCCAGTGGTGCCAGTGCTCTCTCTGGACTCACTGCACTGCATCCCCAGTGGTGCCAGTGCACTCTCTGGAATCACTGCAGTGCATCCCCAGTGGTGCCAGTGCACTCTCTGGACTCACTGCACTACATCACCATTGGTGCCAGGGCACTCTCCGGACTCACTGCAGTGCATCCGCAGTGGTGCCAGTGCACTCTTTCGAGTCACTGCAGTGCATCCCCAGTGGTGCCAGTGCACTCTCTGGACTCACTGCACTGCATCCCCAGTGGTGCCAGGGCACTCTCTGGACTCACTGCAGTGCATCCCCAGTGGTGCCAGTGCACTCTCTGGACTCACTGCAGTGCATCCCCAGTGGTGCCAGTGCACTCTCTGCACTCACTGCACTGCATCCCCAGTGGTGCCAGTGCACTCTCTGGACTCACTGCACTGCATCCCCAGTGGTGCCACTGCACTCTCTGGACTCACTGCACTGCATCACCATTGGTGCCAGGGCACTCTCCGGACTCACTGCAGTGCATCCGCAGTGGTGCCAGTGCACTCTTTCGAGTCACTGCACTGCATCCCCATTAGTGCCAGTGCATTCTCTGGACTCATTGCAGTGCATCCCCAGTGGTGCCAGTGCACTCTCTGGACTCACTGCAGTGCATCCCCAGTGGTGCCAGTGCACTCTCTGGACTCAGTGCACTGCATCCCCAGTGGTGTCAGTGCACTCTCTGGACTCACTGCACTGCATCCACAAGGTGCCAGTGCACTCTCTGGACTCAACTGCAGTGCATCCCCAGTGGTGCCCGTGCACTCTCTGGATTCACTGCAGTGCATCCCCAGTGGTGCCAGTGCACTCTCTGGACTCACTGCACTGCATCCCCAGTGGTGCCAGTGCACTCTCTGGACTCACTGCACTCCATCCCCACTGGTGCCAGTCCACTCTCTGGACTCACTGCACTGCATCCCCAGTGGTGCCAGTGCACTCTCTGCACTCATGCACTGCATCCCCACTGGTGCCAGTGCACTCTTTGGACTCACTGCACTGCATGAACAGTGGTGCCAGTGTACTCTCTGGACTCACTGCACTGCATCCCCAGTGGTGCCAGTGTAGTCTCTGGACTCACTGTAGTGCATCCCCAGTGGTGCCAGTGCAATCTCAGGACTCACTGCAGTGCAGCTCCAGTTGGTGCCAGTGCAGTCTCTGGACTCACTACACTGCATCCCCAGTGGTGCCAGTGCACTCTCTGGACTCACTGCAGTGCATCCCCAGTGGTGCCAGTGCACTCTCTGGACTCACTGCAGTGTATCCCCAGTGGTGCCAGTGCACTCTCTGGACTCACTGAACTGCATCCCCAGTGGTGCCAGAGCAGTCTCTGGACTCACTGCAGTGCATCCCCAGTGGTGCCAGTGCACTATGTGGACTCACTGAACTGCATCCCCAGTGGTGCCAGAGCACTCTCTGGACTCACTGCAGTGCATCCCCAGTGGTGCCAGTGCACTATGTGGACTCACTGCACTGCATCCCCAGTGGTGCCAGTGCACTCTCTGGACTCACTGCAGTGCATCCCCAGTGGTGCCAGTGCACTCTCTGGACTCAGTGCACTGCATCCCCAGTGGTGCCAGTGCACTCTCTGGACTCACTGCACTGCATCCCCAGTGGTGCCAGTGCACTCTCTGGAGTCACAGCACTGCATCAACAGTGGTGCCTCTGCACTCTCTGGAGTCACTGCACTGCATCCCCAGTGGTGCCAGTGCACTCTCTGGACTCACTGCAGTGCATCCGCAGTGGTGCCAGTGCACTCTCTGGACTCACTGCAGTGCATCCCCAGTAGTGCCAGTGCACTCTCTGGACTCACTGCACTGCATCCCCAGTGGTGCCACTGCACCCTCTGGAATCACTGCAGTGCATCCCCAGTGGTGCCAGTGCACTCTCTGGAGTCACTGCACTGCATCCCCAGTGGTGCCAGTGCACTCTCTGGACTCACTGCATTGCATCCCCAGTGGTGCCAGTGCACTCTCTGGACTCACTGCACTGCATCCCCAGTGGTGCCAGTGCACTCTCTGGACTCATTGCACTGCATCACCATTGGTGCCAGGGCACTCTCCGGACTCACTGCAGTGCATCCGCAGTGGTGCCAGTGCACTCTTTCGAGTCACTGCAGTGCATCCCCAGTGGTGCCAGTGCACTCTCTGGACTCACTGCACTGCATCCCCAGTGGTGCCAGTGCACTCTCTGGACTCACTGCAGTGCATCCCCAGTGGTGCCAGTGCACTCTCTGGACTCACTGCACTGCATCCCCAGTGGTGCCAGTGCACTCTCTGGAGTCACAGCACTGCATCAACAGTGGTGCCTCTGCACTCTCTGGAGTCACTGCACTGCATCCCCAGTGGTGCCAGTGCACTCTCTGGACTCACTGCAGTGCATCCCCAGTGGTGCCAGTGCACTCTCTGGAATCACTGCAGTGCATCCCCAGTGGTGCCACTGCACTCTTTGGACTCACTGCACTGCATCCACAGTGGTGCCAGTGCACTCTCTGGACTCACTGCATTGCATCCCCAGTGGTGCCAGTGCACTCTCTGGACTCACTGCACTGCATCCCCAGTGGTGCCAGGGCACTCTCTGGACTCACTGCACTTCATCCAGAGTGGTGCCAGTGCACTCTCTGCCCTCACTGCAGTGCATCCCCAGTGGTGCCAGTGCACTCTCTGCACTCACTGCAGTGCATCCCCAGTGGTGCCAGTGCAATCTCTGGGCTCACCGGGGTGCATCCCCAGTGGTGCCAGTGCACTCTCTGGACTCACTGCACTGCATCCCCAGTGGTGCCAGTGCACTCTCTGGACTCACTGCAGTGCATCCCCAGTGGTGCCAGTGCACTCTCTGCACTCACTGCACTGCATCCCCAGTGGTGCCAGTGCACTCTCTGGACTCACTGCAGTGCATCCCCAGTGGTGCCAGTGCACTCTCTGGACTCACTGCACTGCATCCCCAGTGGTGCCAGTGCACTCTCTGGACTCACTGCGCTGCATCCCCAGTGGTGCCAGTGTACTCTCTGGACTCACTGCACTGCATCCCCAGTGGTGCCAGTGCACTCTCTGGACTCACTGCACTGCATCCCCAGTGGTGCCAGTGCACTCTCTGGACTCACTGCACTGCATCCCCAGTGGTGCCAGTGCACTCTCTGGACTCACTGCACTGCATCCCCAAGGTGCCTGTGCACTCTCTGGACTCAACTGCACTGCATGCCCAGTGGTGCCCGTGCACTCTCTGGATTCACTGCAGTGCATCCCCAGTGGTGCCAGTGCACTCTCTGGACTCACTGCACTGCATCCCCAGTGGTGCCAGTGTACTCTCTGCCCTCACTGCAGTGCATCCCCTTTTGTGCCAGTGCACTCTCTGGACTCACTGCACTGCATCCCCAGTGGTGCCAGTGCACTCTCTGCACTCACTGCACTGCATCCCCAGTGGTGCCAGTGCACTCTCTGGACTCAATGCACTGCATCCCCAGTGGTGCCAGTGCACTCTCTGCCCTCACTGCAGTGCATCCCCAGTGGTGCCACTGCACTCTCTGCACTCACTGCAGTGCATCCCCAGTGGTGCCAGTGCAATCTCTGGGCTCACCGGGATGCATCCCCAGTGGTGCCAGTGCACTCTCTGGACTCACTGCACCTCATCCCCAGTGGTGCCAGTGCACTCTCTGGACTCACTGCAGTGCATCCCCAGTGGTGCCAGTGCACTCTCTGCACTCACTGCACTGCATCCCCAGTGGTGCCAGTGTACTCTCTGGACTCACTGCAGTGCATCCCCAGTGGTGCCAGTGCACTCTCTGCACTCACTGCACTGCATCCCCAGTGGTGCCAGTGCACTCTCTGGACTCACTGCGCTGCATCCCCAGTGTTGTCAGTGTACTCTCTGGACTCACTGCACTGCATCCCCAGTGGTGCCAGTGCACTCTCTGGACTCACTGCGCTGCATCCCCAGTGGTGCCAGTGCACTCTCTGCACTCACTGCACTGCATCCCCAGTGGTGCCAGTGCACTATCTGGATTCATTGCAGTGCATCCCCAGTGGTGCCAGTGCACTCTCTGAGTCACTGCACTGCATTCCCAGTGGTGCCAGTGCACTCTCTGGACTCACTGCAGTGCATCCCCAGTGGTGCCAGTGCACTCTCTGGACTCACTGCACTGCAACGCCAGTGGTGCCAGTGCACTCTCTGGACTCACTGCAGTGCACCCCCACTGGTGCCAGTGCACTCTCTGGACTCACTGCACTGCATCCCCAGTGGTGCCAGTGCACTCTCTGGACTCACTGCACTGCATCCCCAAGGTGCCAGTGCACTCTCTGGACTCAACTGCACTGCATCCCCAGTGGTGCCCGTGCGCTCTCTGGATTCACTGCAGTGCATCCCCAGTGGTGCCAGTGCACTATCTGGACTCACTGCACTGCATCCCCAGTGGTGCCAGTGCACTATCTGGACTCATTGCAGTGCATCCCCTGTGGTGCCAGTGCACTCTCTGAGTCACTGCACTGCATTCCCAGTGGTGCCAGTGCACTCTCTGGACTCACTGCAGTGCATCCGCAGTGGTGCCAGTGCACTCTCTGGACTCACTGCGCTGCATCCCCAGTGGTGCCAGTGCACTCTCTGGACTCACTGCACTGCATCCCCAGTGGTGCCAGTGCACTCTCTGGACTCACTGCAGTGCATCAACAGTGGTGCCTCTGCACTCTCTGGAGTCATTGCACTGCATCCCCAGTGGTGCCAGTGCACTCTGAGGACTCACTGCAGTGCATCCCCAGTGGTGCCAGTGCACTCTCTGGACTCACTGCAGTGCATCCCCAGTGGTGCCAGTGCACTCTCTGGACTCACTGCACTGCATCCCCAGTGGTGCCAGTGCACTCTCTGGAATCACTGCAGTGCATCCCCAGTGGTGCCAGTGCACTCTCTGGAGTCAGTGCACTGCATCCCCAGTGGTGCCAGGGCACTCTCTGGACACACTGCTCTGCATCCCCAGTGGTGCCAGTGTACTCTCTGGACTCACTGCAGTGCATCCCCAGTGGTGCCACTGCACTCTCTGGACTCACTGCACTGCATCACCATTGGTGCCAGTGCACTCTCCGGACTCACTGCAGTGCATCCGCAGTGGTGCCAGTGCACTCTCTGGACTCACTGCACTGCATCCCCACTGGTGCCAGTGCACTCTCTGGACTCACTGCAGTGCATCCCCAGTGGTGCCAGTGCACTCTCTGCACTCACTGCACTGCATCAACAGTGGTGCCAGTGCACTCTCTGGACTCACTGCACTGCATCCCCAGTGGTGCCAGTGCACTCTCTGGACTCACTGCACTGCATCCCCAGTGGTGCCAGTGCACTCTCTGGAGTCACAGCACTGCATCTACAGTGGTGCCTCTGCACTCTCTGGAGTCACTGCACTGCATCCCCAGTGGTGCCAGTGCACTCTCTGGACTCACTGCAGTGCATCCCCAGTGGTGCCAGTGCACTCTCTGGACTCACTGCAGTGCATCCCCAGTGGTGCCAGTGCACTCTCTGGACTCACTGCACTGCATCCCCAGTGGTGCCAGTGCACTCTCTGGACTCACTGCACTGCATCTCCAGTGGTGCCAGTGCACTCTCTGGACTCACTGCATTGCATCCCCAGTGGTGCCAGTGCACTCTCTGGACTCACTGCACTGCATCCCCAGTGGTGCCACTGCACTCTCTGGACTCACTGCACTGCATCACCATTGGTGCCAGGGCACTCTCCGGACTCACTGCAGTGCATCCGCAGTGGTGCCAGTGCACTCTTTCGAGTCACTGCAGTGCATCCCCAGTGGTGCCAGTGCACTCTCTGGACTCACTGCAGTGCATCCCCAGTGGTGCCAGTCCACTCTCTGGACTCACTGCGCTGCATCCCCAGTGGTGCCAGTGCACTCTCTGCACTCATGCACTGCATCCCCACTGGTGCCAGTGCACTCTTTGGAGTCACTGAACTGCATCCCCAGTGGTGCCAGTGCACTCTCTGGACTCACTGCACTGCATCCCCAGTGGCGCCACTGCACTCTGTGGACTCACTGCACTGCATCACCATTGGTGCCAGGGCACTCTCCGGACTCACTGCAGTGCATCCGCAGTGGTGCCAGTGCACTCTTTCGAGTCACTGCACTGCATCCCCAGTGGTGCCAGTGCATTCTCTGGACTCATTGCAGTGCATCCCCAGTGGTGCCAGTGCACTCTCTGGACTCACTGCACTGCATCCCCAGTGGTGCCAGTGCACTCTCTGGACTCAGTGCACTGCATCCCCAGTGGTGTCAGTGCACTCTCTGGACTCACTGCACTGCATCCCCAAGGTGCCTGTACACTCTCTGGACTCAACTGCACTGCATCCCCAGTGGTGCCCGTGCACTCTCTGGATTCACTGCAGTGCATCCCCAGTGGTGCCAGTGCACTCTCTGGACTCACTGCACTGCATCCCCAGTGGTGCCAGTGCACTCTCTGGACTCACTGCACTCCATCCCCAGTGGTGCCAGTGCACTCTCTGGAGTCACTGCAGTGTATCCCCAGTGGTGCCAGTGCACTCTCTGCACTCATGCACTGCATCCCCACTGGTGCCAGTGCACTCTTTGAACTCAATGCACTGCATCCCCGGTGGTGCCAGTGTAGTCTCTGGACTCACTGTAGTGCATCCCCAGTGGTGCCAGTGCAATCTCAGGACTCACTGCAGTGCAGCTCCAGTTGGTGCCAGTGCAGTCTCTGGACTCACTGCACTGCATCCCCAGTGGTGCCAGTGCACTCTCTGGACTCACTGCAGTGCATCCCCAGTGGTGCCAGTGCACTCTCTGGAGTCACTGCAGTGTATCCCCAGTGGTGCCAGTGCACTCTCTGGACTCACTGAACTGCATCCCCAGTGGTGCCAGTGCACTCTCTGGACTCACTGCAGTGTATCCGCAGTGGTGCCAGTGCACTCTCTGGACTCACTGCACTGCATCGCCAGTGGTGCCAGTGCACTCTCTGCACTCACTGCAGTGCATCCCCAGTGGTGCCAGTGCACTCTCTGGACTCAGTGCACTGCATCCCCAGTGGTGCCAGTGCACTCTCTGGACTCACTGCACTGCATCCCCAGTGGTGCCAGTGCACTCTGTGGAGTCAGTGCACTGCATCAACAGTGGTGCCTCTGCACTCCCTGGAGTCACTGCACTGCATCCCCAGTGGTGCCAGTGCACTCTCTGGACTCACTGCAGTGCATCCCCAGTGGTGCCAGTGCACTCTCTGGACTCACTGCAGTGCATCCCCAGTGGTGCCAGTGCAGTCTCTGGACTCACTGCACTGCATCCCCAGTGGTGCCAGTGCACTCTCTGGAATCACTGCAGTGCATCCCCAGTGGTGCCAGTGCACTCTCTGGACTCACTGCACTGCATCCCCAGTGGTGCCAGTGCACTCTCTGGACTCACTGCACTGCATCCCCAGTGGTGCCAGTGTACTCTCTGGACTCACTGCAGTGCATCCCCAGTGGTGCCACTGCACTCTCTGGACTCACTGCACTGCATCACCATTGGTGCCAGTGCACTCTCCGGACTCACTGCAGTGCAGCCGCAGTGGTGCCAGTGCACTCTCTGGACTCACTGCAGTGCATCCCCACTGGTGCCAGTGCACTCTCTGGACTCACTGCAGTGCATCCCCAGTGGTGCCAGTGCACTCTCTGGAGTCACTGCACTGCATCCCCAGTTGTGCCAGTGCACTCTCTGGACTCACTGCAGTGCATCCCCAGTGGTGCCAGTGCACTCTCTGGACTCACTGCACTGCATCCCCAGTGGTGCCAGTGCACTCTCTGGAGTCACAGCACTGCATCAACAGTGGTGCCTCTGCACTCTCTGGAGTCACTGCACTGCATCCCCAGTGCTGCCAGTGCACTCTCTGGACTCACTGCAGTGCATCCCCAGTGGTGCCAGTGCACTCTCTGGACGCACTGCAGTGCATCCCCAGTGGTGCCAGTGCACTCTCTGGACTCACTGCACTGCATCCCCAGTGGTGCCAGTGCACTCTCTGGACTCACTGCACTGCATCCCCAGTGGTGCCACTGCACTCTCTGGACTCACTGCATTGCATCCCCAGTGGTGCCAGTGCACTCTCTGGACTCACTGCAGTGCATCCCCAGTGGTGCCAGTGCACTCTCTGGACTCACTGCACTGCATCCCCAGTGGTGCCAGGGCACTCTCCGGACTCACTGCAGTGCATCCGCAGTGGTGCCAGTGCACTCTTTCGAGTCACTGCAGTGCATCCCCAGTGGTGCCAGTGCACTCTCTGGACTCACTGCAGTGCATCCCCTTTTGTGCCAGTGCACTCTCTGCACTCACTGCACTGCATCCCCAGTGGTGCCAGTGCACTCTCTGGACTCACTGCAGGGCATCCCCTTTTGTGCCAGTGCACTCTCTGCACTCACTGCACTGCATCCCCAGTGGCGCCAGTGCACTCTCTGGACTCACTGTAGTGCATCCCCAGTGGTGCCAGTGCAATCTCAGGACTCACTGCAGTGCAGCTCCAGTTGGTGCCAGTGCAGTCTCTGGACTCACTGCACTGCATCCCCAGTGGTGCCAGTGCACTCTCTGGACTCACTGCAGTGCATCCCCAGTGGTGCCAGTGCACTCTCTGGACTCACTGAACTGCATCCCCAGTAGTGCCAGTGCACTCTCTGGACTCACTGCGCTGCATCCCCAGTGGTGCCAGTGCACTCTCTGGACTCACTGCACTGCATCCCCAGTGGTGCCAGTGCACTCTCTGCACTCACTACACTGCATCCCCAGAGGTGCCAGTGCACTCTCTGGACTCATTGCAGTGCATCCCCTCTGGTGCCAGTGCACTCTCTGAGTCACTGCACTGCATTCCCAGTGGTGCCAGTGCACTCTCTGGACTCACTGCAGTGCATCCCCAGTGGTGCCAGTGCACTCTCTGGACTCATTGCACTGCATCAACAGTGGTGCCAGTGCACTCTCTGGACTCACTGCAGTGCATCCCCAGTGGTGCCAGTGCACTCTCTGGACTCACTGCACTGCATGCCCAGTGGTGCCAGTGCACTCTCTGGAGTCACAGCACTGCATCAACAGTGGTGCCTCTGCACTCTCTGGAGTCACTGCACTGCATCCCCAGTGGTGCCAGTGCACTCTCTGGACTCACTGCAGTGCATCCCCAGTGGTGCCAGTGCACTCTCTGGACTCACTGCACTGCATCCCCAGTGGTGCCACTGCACTCTCTGGACTCACTGCACTGCATCACCATTGGTGCCAGGGCACTCTCCGGACTCACTGCAGTGCATCCGCAGTGCTGCCAGTGCACTCTTTCGAGTCACTGCACTGCATCCCCATTAGTGCCAGTGCATTCTCTGGACTCATTGCAGTGCATCCCCAGTGGTGCCAGTGCACTCTCTGGACTCACTGCACTGCATCCCCAGTGGTGCCAGTGCACTCTCTGGACTCACTGCAGTGCATCCCCAGTGGTGCCAGTGCACTCTCTGGACTCACTGCACTGCATCCCCAGTGCTGACAGTGCACTCTCTGGACTCACTGCAGTGCATCCCCAGTGGTGCCAGTGCACTCTCTGGACTCACTGCACTGCAACCCAGTGGTACCAGTGCACTCTCCGGACTCACTGCACTGCATCCCCAGTGGTGCCAGTGCACTCTCTGGACTCACTGCAGTGCATCCCCAGTGGTGCCAGTGCACTCTCTGGACGCACTGCAGTGCATCCCCAGTGGTGCCAGTGCACTCTCTGAACTCACTGCACTGAAACCCAGTGGTACCAGTGCACTCTCCGGACTCACTGCAGTGCATCCCCAGTGGTGCCAGTCCACTCTCTGGACTCACTGCAGTGCATCCCCGTTGTTCCCAGAGCACTCTCTGGACTCACCGAGGTGCATCCCCAGTGGTGCCAGTGCACTCTCTGGACTCACCGCACTGCATCCCCAGTGGTGCCAGTGCACTCTCTGGACTCACTGCAGTGCAGCCCCTGAGGTGCCAGTGTACTCTCTGGACTCACTGCACTGCAACCCCAGTGGTGCCAGTGCACTCTCTGGAGTCACTACATTGCATCCCCAGTGGTGCCAGTGCACTCTCTGGACTCACTGCAGTGCATTTCCAGTGGTGCCAGTGTAGTCTCTGGACTCACTGCACAGCACCCCCACTGGTGCCAGTGCACTCTCTGGAATCACTGCACTGCATCCCCTGTGGTGCCATTGCACTCTCTGGACTCACTGCACTGCATCCCCAGTGCTGCCTGTGCACTCTCTTGAGTCACTGCACTGCATTCCCAGTGGAGCCAGTGCACTCTATGGACTAACTGCACTGCATACCCAGTGGAGCCAGTGCACTCTCTGGACTCACTGCACTGCATCCCCAGTGGTGCCACTGCACTCTCTGGACTCACTGCACTGCATCCCCAGTGGTTCAAGTGCACTCTCTGGATCACTGCACTGCATCACCATTGGTGCCAGGGCACTCTCCGGACTCACTGCAGTGCATCCCCAGTGGTGACAGTGCACTCTTTCGAGTCACTGCACTGCATCCCCAGTGGTGCCAGTGCATTCTCTGAACTCACTGCAGTGCATCCCCAGTGGTGCCAGTGCAGTCTCTGGACTCACTGCACTGCATCCCCAGTGCTGACAGTGCACTCTCTGGACTCACTGCACTGCATCCCCAGTGGTGCCTGTGTACTCTCTGGACTCAGTGCACTGCATCCCCAGTGGTGCCACTGCACTCTCTGGACTCACTGCAGTGCATCCCCAGTGGTGCCAGTGCACTCTCTGCACTCACTGCACTGCATCCCCAGTGGTGCCAGTGCACTCTCTGGACTCACTGCAGTGCATCCCCTTTTGTGCCAGTGCACTCTCTGCACTCACTGCACTGCATCCCCAGTGGTGCCAGTGCACTCTCTGCACTCACTGCACTGCATCCCCAGTGGTGCCAGTGCACTCTCTGGACTCACTGCAGTGCATCCCCTTTTGTGCCAGTGCACTCTCTGCACTCACTGCACTGCATCCCCAGTGGCGCCAGTGCACTCTCTGGACTCACTGTAGTGCATCCCCAGTGGTGCCAGTGCAATCTCAGGACTCACTGCAGTGCAGCTCCAGTTGGTGCCAGTGCACTCTCTGGACTCACTGCACTGCATCCCCAGTGGTGCCAGTGCACTCTCTGGACTCACTGCACTGCATCCCCAGTGGTGCCAGTGCACTCTCTGGACTCACTGAACTGCATCCCCAGTGGTGCCAGTGCACTCTCTGGACTCACTGCACTGCATCCCCAGTGGTGCCAGTGCACTCTCTGGACTCACTGCGCTGCTTCCCCAGTGGTGCCAGTGCACTCTCTGGACTCACTGCACTGCATCCCCAGTGGTGCCAGTGCACTCTCTGCACTCACTGCACTGCATCCCCAGTGGTGCCAGTGCACTATCTGGACTCATTGCAGTGCATCCCCTGTGGTGCCAGTGCACTCTCTGAGTCACTGCACTGCATTCCCAGTGGTGCCAGTGCACTCTCTGGACTCACTGCACTGCATCCCCAGTGGTGCCAGTGCACTCTCTGGACTCACTGCACTGCAACCCCAGTGGTGCCAGTGCACTCTCTGGACTCACTGCAGTGCACCCCCACTGGTGCCAGTGCACTCTCTGGACTCAGTGCACTGCATCCCGAGTGGTGTCAGTGCACTCTCTGGACTCACTGCACTGCATCCCCAACGTGCCAGTGCACTCTCTGGACTCAACTGCACTGCATCCCAAGTGGTGCCCGTGCACTCTCTGGATTCACTGCAGTGCATCCCCAGTGGTGCCAGTGCACTCTCTGGACTCACTGCACTGCATCCCCAGTGGTGCCAGTGCACTCTCTGGACTCACTGCACTCCATCCCCACTGGTGCCAGTGCACTCTCTGGACTCACTGCACTGCATCCCCAGTGGTGCCAGTGCACTCTCTGCACTCATGCACTGCATCACCATTGGTGCCAGTGCACTCTCCGGACTCACTGCAGTGCATCCGCAGTGGTGCCAGTGCACTCTCTGGACTCACTGCAGTGCATCCCCACTGGTGCCAGTGCACTCTCTGGACTCACTGCAGTGCATCCCCAGTGGTGCCAGTGCACTCTCTGCACTCACTGCACTGCATCAACAGTGGTGCCTCTGCACTCTCTGGAGTCACTGCACTGCATCCCCAGTGGTGCCAGTGCACTCTCTGGACTCACTGCAGTGCATCCCCAGTGGTGCCAGTGCACTCTCTGGACTCACTGCAGTGCATCCCCAGTGGTGCCAGTGCACTCTCTGGACTCACTGCACTGCATCCCCAGTGGTGCCAGTGCACTCTCTGGACTCACTGCACTGCATCCCCAGTGGTGCCACTGCACTCTCTGGACTCACTGCATTGCATCCCCAGTTGTGCCAGTGCACTCTCTGGACTCACTGCAGTGCATCCCCAGTGGTGCCAGTGCACTCTCTGGACTCACTGCACTGCATCACCATTGGTGCCAGGGCACTCTCCGGACTCACTGCACTGCATCCGCAGTGGTGCCAGTGCACTCTTTCGAGTCACTGCAGTGCATCCCCAGTGGTGCCAGTGCACTCTCTGGACTCACTGCACTGCATCCCCAGTGGTGCCAGTGTACTCTCTGGACTCACTGCACTGCATCCCCAGTGGTGCCAGTGCACTCTCTGGACTCACTGCAGTGCATCCCCAGTGGTGCCAGTGCACTCTCTGGAGGCACTGCACTATATCCCCAGTGGTGCCAGTGCACTCTCTGGACTCACTGCACTGCATCCCCAGTGGTGCCACTGCACTCTCTGGAGTCACTGCACTGTATCCCCAGTGGTGCCAGTGCACTCTCCGGACTCACTGCACTGCAACCCAGTGGTACCAGTGCACTCTCCGGACTCACTGCACTGCATCCCCAGTGGTGCCAGTGCACTCTCTGGACTCACTGCAGTGCATCCCCAGTGGTGCCAGTGCACTCTCTGGACTCACTGCAGTGCATCCCCAGTGGTGCCAGCGCACTCTCTGGACTCACTGCACTGCAACCCAGTGGTACCAGTGCAGTCTCCGGACTCACTGCAGTGCATCCCCAGTGGTGCCAGTGCACTCTCTGGACTCACTGCAGTGCATCCCCAGTGGTGCCAGTGCACTCTCTGGACTCACTGCAGTGCATCCCCAGTGGTGCCAGTGCACTCTCTGGACTCACTGCACTGCATCCCCAGTGGTGCCAGTGCACTCTCTGGACTCACTGCACTGCATCCCCAGTGGTGCCACTGCACTCTCTGGACTCACTGCATTGCATCCCCAGTGGTGCCAGTGCACTCTCTGGACTCACTGCAGTGCATCCCCAGTGGTGCCAGTGCACTCTCTGGACTCACTGCACTGCATCACAATTGGTGCCAGGGCACTCTCCGGACTCACTGCAGTGCATCCCCAGTGGTGCCAGTGCACTCTTTCGAGTCACTGCAGTGCATCCCCAGTGGTGCCAGTGCACTCTCTGGACTCACTGCACTGCATCCCCAGTGGTGCCAGTGTACTCTCTGGACTCACTGCACTGCATCCCCAGTGGTGCCAGTGCACTCTCTGGACTCACTGCAGTGCATCCCCAGTGGTGCCAGTGCACTCTCTGCACTCACTGCACTGCATCCCCAGTGGTGCCAGTGCACTCTCTGGACTCACTGCACTGCATCCCCAGTGGTGCCACTGCACTCTCTGGACTCACTGCACTGCATCACCATTGGTGCCAGGGCACTCTCCGGACTCACTGCAGTGCATCCGCAGTGGTGCCAGTGCACTCTTTCGAGTCACTGCACTGCATCCCCATTAGTGCCAGTGCATTCTCTGGACTCATTGCAGTGCATCCCCAGTGGTGCCAGTGCACTCTCTGGACTCACTGCACTGCATCCCCAGTGGTGCCAGTGCACTCTCTGGACTCACTGCAGTGCATCCCCAGTGGTGCCAGTGCACTCTCTGGAGTCACAGCACTGCATCAACAGTGGTGCCTCTGCACTCTCTGGAGTCACTGCACTGCATCCCCAGTGGAGCCAGTGCACTCTATGGACTAACTGCACTGCATACCCAGTGGAGCCAGTGCACTCTCTGGACTCACTGCAGTGCATCCCCAGTGGTGCCACTGCACTCTCTGGACTCACTGCACTGCATCCCCAGTGGTTCAAGTGCACTCTCTGGATCACTGCACTGCATCACCATTGGTGCCACTGCACTCTCTGGACTCACTGCAGTGCATCCCCTTTTGTGCCAGTGCACTCTCTGGACTCACTGCACTGCATCCCCAGTGGTGCCAGTGCACTCTCTGGACTCACTGCAGTGCATCCCCTTTTGTGCCAGTGCACTCTCTGCACTCACTGAACTGCATCCCCAGTGGTGCCAGTGCACTCTCTGCACTCACTGCACTGCATCCCCAGTGGTGCCAGTGCACTCTCTGGACTCACTGCAGTGCATCCCCTTTTGTGCCAGTGCACTCTCTGCACTCACTGCACTGCATCCGGAGTGGCGCCAGTGCACTCTCTGGACTCACTGTAGTGCATCCCCAGTGGTGCCAGTGCAATCTCAGGACTCACTGCAGTGCAGCTCCAGTTGGTGCCAGTGCAGTCTCTGGACTCACTGCACTGCATCCCCAGTGGTGCCAGTGCACTCTCTGGACTCACTGCAGTGCATCCCCAGTGGTGCCAGTGCACTCTCTGGACTCACTGCGCTGCATCCCCAGTGGTGCCAGTGCACTCTCTGGACTCACTGCACTGCATCCCCAGTGGTGCCAGTGCACTCTCTGCACTCACTACACTGCATCCCCAGTGGTGCAGGTGCACTATCTGGACTCATTGCAGTGCATCCCCTGTGGTGCCAGTGCACTCTCTGAGTCACTGCTCTGCATTCCCAGTGGTGCCAGTGCACTCTCTGGACTCACTGCAGTGCATCCCCAGTGGTGCCAGTGCACTCTCTGGACTCATTGCACTGCATCAACAGTGGTGCCAGTGCACTCTCTGGACTCACTGCAGTGCATCCCCAGTGGTGCCAGTGCACTCTCTGGACTCACTGCACTGCATCCCCAGTGGTGCCAGTGCACTCTCTGGACTCACTGCAGTGCATCCCCAGTGGTGCCTCTGCACTCTCTGGACTCACTGCAGTGCATCCCCAGTGGTGCCAGTGCACTCTCTGGACTCACTGCAGTGCATCCCCAGTGGTGCCAGTGCACTCTCTGGACTCACTGCAGTGCATCCCCAGTAGTGCCAGTGCACTCTCTGGACTCACTGCACTGCATCCCCAGTGGTGCCAGTGCACTCTCTGGACTCACTGCACTGCATCCCCAGTGTTTCCAGTGCACTCTCTGGACTCACTGCATTGCATCCCCAGTGGTGCCAGTGCACTCTCTGGACTCACTGCAGTGCATCCCCAGTGGTGCCAGTGCACTCTCTGGACTCACTGCACTGCATCACCATTGGTGCCAGGGCACTCTCTAGACTCACTGCACTGCATCCGCAGTGGTGCCAGTGCACTCTTTCGAGTCACTGCAGTGCATCCCCAGTGGTGCCAGTGCACTCTCTGGACTCACTGCACTGCATCCCCAGTGGTGCCAGGGCACTCTCTGGAGTCACTGCACTGCATCCCCAGTGGTGCCAGTGCACTCTCTGGACTCACTGCAGTGCATCCCCAGTGGTGCCAGTGCACTCTCTGCACTCACTGCACTGCATCCCCAGTGGTGCCAGTGCACTCTCTGGACTCACTGCACTGCATCCCCAGTGGTGCCACTGCACTCTCTGGACTCACTGCACTGCATCACCATTGGTGCCAGGGCACTCTCCGGACTCACTGCACTGCATCCCCAGTGCTGACAGTGCACTCTCTGGACTCACTGCAGTGCATCCGCAGTGGTGCCAGTGCACTCTCTGGACTCACTGCAGTGCATCCCCAGTGGTGCCAGTGCACTCTCTGGACTCTCTGCAGTGCATCCCCGATCGTACCAGTGCACTCTCTGGACTCTCTGCACTGCATCCCCAGTGGTGCCAGTGCACTCTCTGGACTCACTGCACTGCATCCCCAGTGGTGCCAGTGCACTCTCTGGACTCACTGCACTGCATCCCCAGTGCTGACAGTGCACTCTCTGGACTCACTGCAGTGCATCCCCAGTGGTGCCAGTGCACTCTCTGGACTCACTGCACTGCAACCCAGTGGTACCAGTGCACTCTCCGGACTCACTGCACTGCATCCCCAGTGGTGCCAGTGCACTCTCTGGACTCACTGCAGTGCATCCCCAGTGGTGCCAGTGCACTCTCTGCACTCACTGCACTGCATCCCCAGTGGTGCCAGTGCACTCTCTGGACTCACTGCACTGCATCCCCAGTGGTGCCACTGCACTCTCTGGACTCACTGCACTGCATCACCATTGGTGCCAGGGCACTCTCCGGACTCACTGCAGTGCATCCGCAGTGCTGCCAGTGCACTCTTTCGAGTCACTGCACTGCATCCCCATTAGTGCCAGTGCATTCTCTGGACTCATTGCAGTGCATCCCCAGTGGTGCCAGTGCACTCTCTGGACTCACTGCAGTGCATCCCCAGTGGTGCCAGTGCACTCTCTGGAGTCACTGCAGTGCATCCCCAGTGGTGCCAGTGCACTCTCTGGACTCACTGCACTGCATCCCCAGTGGTGACAGTGCACTCTCTGGACTCACTGCAGTGCATCCCCAGTGGTGCCAGTGCACTCTCTGGACTCACTGCACTGCAACCCAGTGGTACCAGTGCACTCTCCGGACTCACTGCACTGCATCCCCAGTGGTGCCAGTGCACTCTCTGGACTCACTGCAGTGCATCCCCAGTGGTGCCAGTGCACTCTCTGGACTCACTGCAGTGCATCCCCAGTGGTGCCAGTGCACTCTCTGGACTCACTGCACTGCAACCCAGTGGTACCAGTGCACTCTCCGGACTCACTGCAGTGCATCCCCAGTGGTGCCAGTCCACTCTCTGGACTCACTGCAGTGCATCCCCGTTGTTCCCAGAGCACTCTCTGGACTCACCGAGGTGCATCCCCAGTGGTGCCAGTGCACTCTCTGGACTCACTGCAGTGCATCCCCAGTGGTGCCAGTGCACTCTCTGGACTCACTGCACTGCAACCCCAGTGGTGCCAGTGCACTCTCTGGAGTCACTACATTGCATCCCCAGTGGTGCCAGTGCACTCTCTGGACTCACTGCAGTGCATTTCCAGTGGTGCCAGTGTAGTCTCTGGACTCACTGCACAGCACCCCCACTGGTGCCAGTGTAGTCTCTGGACTCACTGCACAGCACCCCCACTGGTGCCAGTGCACTCTCTGGACTCACTGCACTGCATCCCCAGTGGTGACAGTGCACTCTCTGGAATCACTGCACTGCATCCCCTGTGGTGCCATTGCACTCTCTGGACTCACTGCACTGCATCCCCAGTGCTGCCTGTGCACTCTCTTGAGTCACTGCACTGCATCCCCAGTGGAGCCAGTGCACTCCATGGACTAACTGCACTGCATACCCAGTGGAGCCAGTGCACTCTCTGGACTCACTGCACTGCATCCCCAGTGGTGCCACTGCACTCTCTGGACTCACTGCACTGCATCCCCAGTGGTTCAAGTGCACTCTCTGTATCACTGCACTGCATCACCATTGGTGCCAGGGCACTCTCCGGACTCACTGCAGTGCATCCCCAGTGGTGCCAGTGCACTCTTTCGAGTCACTGCACTGCATCCCCAGTGGTGCCAGTGCATTCTCTGAACTCACTGCAGTGCATCCCCAGTGGTGCCAGTGCAGTCTCTGGACTCACTGCACTGCATCCCCAGTGCTGACAGTGCACTCTCTGGACTCACTGCACTGCATCCCCAGTGGTGCCTGTGTACTCTCTGGACTCAGTGCACTGCATCCCCAGTGGTGCCACTGCACTCTCTGGACTCACTGCAGTGCATCCCCAGTGGTGCCAGTGCACTCTCTGCACTCACTGCACTGCATCCCCAGTGGTGCCAGTGCACTCTCTGGACTCACTGCAGTGCATCCCCTTTTGTGCCAGTGCACTCTCTGCACTCACTGCACTGCATCCCCAGTGGTGCCAGTGCACTCTCTGCACTCACTGCACTGCATCCCCAGTGGTGCCAGTGCACTCTCTGGACTCACTGCAGTGCATCCCCTTTTGTGCCAGTGCACTCTCTGCACTCACTGCACTGCATCCCCAGTGGCGCCAGTACACTCTCTGGACTCACTGTAGTGCATCCCCAGTGGTGCCAGTGCAATCTCAGGACTCACTGCAGTGCAGCTCCAGTTGGTGCCAGTGCACTCTCTGGACTCACTGCACTGCATCCCCAGTGGTGCCAGTGCACTCTCTGGACTCACTGCAGTGCATCCCCAGTGGTGCCAGTGCACTCTCTGGACTCACTGAACTGCATCCCCAGTGGTGCCAGTGCACTCTCTGGACTCACTGCACTGCATCCCCAGTGGTGCCAGTGCACTCTCTGGACTCACTGCGCTGCATCCCCAGTGGTGCCAGTGCACTCTCTGGACTCACTGCACTGCATCCCCAGTGGTGCCAGTGCACTCTCTGCACTCACTGCACTGCATCCCCAGTGGTGCCAGTGCACTATCTGGACTCATTGCAGTGCATCCCCTGTGGTGCCAGTGCACTCTCTGAGTCACTGCACTGCATTCCCAGTGGTGCCAGTGCACTCTCTGGACTCACTGCACTGCATCCCCAGTGGTGCCAGTGCACTCTCTGGACTCACTGCACTGCAACCCCAGTGGTGCCAGTGCACTCTCTGGACTCACTGCAGTGCACCCCCACTGGTGCCAGTGCACTCTCTGGACTCAGTGCACTGCATCCCGAGTGGTGTCAGTGCACTCTCTGGACTCACTGCACTGCATCCCCAACGTGCCAGTGCACTCTCTGGACTCAACTGCACTGCATCCCAAGTGGTGCCCGTGCACTCTCTGGATTCACTGCAGTGCATCCCCAGTGGTGCCAGTGCACTCTCTGGACTCACTGCACTGCATCCCCAGTGGTGCCAGTGCACTCTCTGGACTCACTGCACTCCATCCCCACTGGTGCCAGTGCACTCTCTGGACTCACTGCACTGCATCCCCAGTGGTGCCAGTGCACTCTCTGCACTCATGCACTGCATCACCATTGGTGCCAGTGCACTCTCCGGACTCACTGCAGTGCATCCGCAGTGGTGCCAGTGCACTCTCTGGACTCACTGCAGTGCATCCCCACTGGTGCCAGTGCACTCTCTGGACTCACTGCAGTGCATCCCCAGTGGTGCCAGTGCACTCTCTGCACTCACTGCACTGCATCAACAGTGGTGCCAGTGCACTCTCTGGACTCACTGCAGTGCATCCCCAGTGGTGCCAGTGCACTCTCTGGACTCACTGAACTGCATCCCCAGTGGTGCCAGTGCACTCTCTGGAGTCACAGCACTGCATCAACAGTGGTGCCTCTGCACTCTCTGGAGTCACTGCACTGCATCCCCAGTGGTGCCAGTGCACTCTCTGGACTCACTGCAGTGCATCCCCAGTGGTGCCAGTGCACTCTCTGGACTCACTGCAGTGCATCCCCAGTGGTGCCAGTGCACTCTCTGGACTCACTGCACTGCATCCCCAGTGGTGCCAGTGCACTCTCTGGACTCACTGCACTGCATCCCCAGTGGTGCCACTGCACTCTCTGGACTCACTGCATTGCATCCCCAGTGGTGCCAGTGCACTCTCTGGACTCACTGCAGTGCATCCCCAGTGGTGCCAGTGCACTCTCTGGACTCACTGCACTGCATCACCATTGGTGCCAGGGCACTCTCCGGACTCACTGCACTGCATCCGCAGTGGTGCCAGTGCACTCTTTCGAGTCACTGCAGTGCATCCCCAGTGGTGCCAGTGCACTCTCTGGACTCACTGCACTGCATCCCCAGTGGTGCCAGTGTACTCTCTGGACTCACTGCACTGCATCCCCAGTGGTGCCAGTGCACTCTCTGGACTCACTGCAGTGCATCCCCAGTGGTGCCAGTGCACTCTCTGGAGGCACTGCACTGCATCCCCAGTGGTGCCACTGCACTCTCTGGACTCACTGCACTGCATCCCCAGTGGTGCCACTGCACTCTCTGGACTCACTGCACTGCATCACCATTGGTGCCAGGGCACTCTCTGGACTCACTGCAGTGCATCCGCAGTGGTGCCAGTGCACTCTTTCGAGTCACTGCACTGCATCCCCATTAGTGCCAGTGCATTCTCTGGACTCATTGCAGTGCATCCCCAGTGGTGCCAGTGCACTCTCTGGACTCACTGCACTGCATCCCCAGTGGTGCCAGTGCACTCCCTGGACTCACTGCACTGCATCCCCAGTGGTGCCAGTGCACTCTCTGGAGTCACAGCACTGCATCAACAGTGGTGCCTCTGCACTCTCTGGAGTCACTGCACTGCATCCCCAGTGGTGCCAGTGCACTCTCTGGACTCACTGCACTGCAACCCAGTGGTACCAGTGCACTCTCCGGACTCACTGCACTGCATCCCCAGTGGTGCCAGTGCACTCTCTGGACTCACTGCAGTGCATCCCCAGTGGTGCCAGTGCACTCTCTGGACTCACTGCAGTGCATCCCCAGTGGTGCCAGCGCACTCTCTGGACTCACTGCACTGCAACCCAGTGGTACCAGTGCAGTCTCCGGACTCACTGCAGTGCATCCCCAGTGGTGCCAGTGCACTCTCTGGACTCACTGCAGTGCATCCCCAGTGGTGCCAGTGCACTCTCTGGACTCACTGCAGTGCATCCCCAGTGGTGCCAGTGCACTCTCTGGACTCACTGCACTGCATCCCCAGTGGTGCCAGTGCACTCTCTGGACTCACTGCACTGCATCCCCAGTGGTGCCACTGCACTCTCTGGACTCACTGCATTGCATCCCCAGTGATGCCAGTGCACTCTCTGGACTCACTGCAGTGCATCCCCAGTGGTGCCAGTGCACTCTCTGGACTCACTGCACTGCATCACAATTGGTGCCAGGGCACTCTCCGGACTCACTGCAGTGCATCCCCAGTGGTGCCAGTGCACTCTTTCGAGTCACTGCAGTGCATCCCCAGTGGTGCCAGTGCACTCTCTGGACTCACTGCACTGCATCCCCAGTGGTGCCAGTGTACTCTCTGGACTCACTGCACTGCATCCCCAGTGGTGCCAGTGCACTCTCTGGACTCACTGCAGTGCATCCCCAGTGGTGCCAGTGCACTCTCTGGACTCACTGCAGTGCATCCCCAGTGGTGCCAGTGCACTCTCTGGACTCACTGCACTGCATCCCCAGTGGTGCCACTGCACTCTCTGGACTCACTGCACTGCATCACCATTGGTGCCAGGGCACTCTCCGGACTCACTGCAGTGCATCCGCAGTGGTGCCAGTGCACTCTTTCGAGTCACTGCACTGCATCCCCATTAGTGCCAGTGCATTCTCTGGACTCATTGCAGTGCATCCCCAGTGGTGCCAGTGCACTCTCTGGACTCACTGCACTGCATCCCCAGTGGTGCCAGTGCACTCTCTGGACTCACTGCAGTGCATCCCCAGTGGTGCCAGTGCACTCTCTGGAGTCACAGCACTGCATCAACAGTGGTGCCTCTGCACTCTCTGGAGTCACTGCACTGCATCCCCAGTAGAGCCAGTGCACTCTATGGACTAACTGCACTGCATACCCAGTGGAGCCAGTGCACTCTCTGGACTCACTGCAGTGCATCCCCAGTGGTGCCACTGCACTCTCTGGACTCACTGCACTGCATCCCCAGTGGTTCAAGCGCACTCTCTGGATCACTGCACTGCATCACCATTGGTGCCACTGCATTCTCTGGACTCACTGCAGTGCATCCCCAGTGGTGCCAGTGCACTCTCTGCACTCACTGCACTGCATCCCCAGTGGTGCCAGTGCACTCTCTGGACTCACTGCAGTGCATCCCCTTTTGTGCCAGTGCACTCTCTGCACTCACTGCACTGCATCCCCAGTGGTGCCAGTGCACTCTCTGCACTCACTGCACTGCATCCCCAGTGGTGCC
Organism: Anser anser; assembly: GCF_964211835.1. NCBI lineage: Eukaryota > Metazoa > Chordata > Aves > Anseriformes > Anatidae > Anser > Anser anser. The sequence continues at coordinate 119,857 of NW_028153967.1, forward strand.
AGTGCACTCTCTGGACTCACTGCAGTGCATCCCCTTTTGTGCCAGTGCACTCTCTGCACTCACTGCACTGCATCCCCAGTGGCGCCAGTGCACTCTCTGGACTCACTGTAGTGCATCCCCAGTGGTGCCAGTGCAATCTCAGGACTCACTGCAGTGCAGCTCCAGTTGGTGCCAGTGCAGTCTCTGGACTCACTGCACTGCATCCCCAGTGGTGCCAGTGCACTCTCTGGACTCACTGCAGTGCATCCCCAGTGGTGCCAGTGCACTCTCTGGACTCACTGAACTGCATCCCCAGTAGTGCCAGTGCACTCTCTGGACTCACTGCGCTGCATCCCCAGTGGTGCCAGTGCACTCTCTGGACTCACTGCACTGCATCCCCAGTGGTGCCAGTGCACTCTCTGCACTCACTACACTGCATCCCCAGTGGTGCAGGTGCACTATCTGGACTCATTGCAGTGCATCCCCTGTGGTGCCAGTGCACTCTCTGGACTCACTGCACTGCATCCCCAGTGGTGCCAGTGCACTCTCTGGACTCACTGCAGTGCATCCCCAGTGGTGCCAGTGCACTCTCTGGACTCAATGCGCTGCATCCCCAGTGGTGCCAGTGCACTCTCTGGACTCACTGCACTGCATCACCACTGGTGCCAGTGCACTCTCTGCACTCACTGCACTGCATCCATAGTGGTGCCAGTGCACTATCTGGACTCATTGCAGTGCATCCCCTGTGGTGCCAGTGCACTCTCTGAGTCACTGCACTGCATTCGCAGTGGTGCCAGTGCACTCTCTGGACTCACTGCAGTGCATCCCCAGTGGTGCCAGTGCACTCTCTGGACTCACTGCACTGCAACAACAGTGGTGCCAGTGCACTCTCTGGACTCACTGCATTGCATCCCCAGTGGTGCCAGTGCACTCTCTGGACTCACTGTACTGCATCCCCAGTGGTGCCAGGGCACTCTCTGGACTCACTGCACTTCATCCCCAGTGGTGCCAGTGCACTCTCTGCCCTCACTGCAGTGCATCCCCAGTGGTGCCACTGCACTCTCTGCACTCACTGCAGTGCATCCCCAGTGGTGCCAGTGCAATCTCTGGGCTCACTGCACTGCATCCCCAGTGGTGCCAGTGCACTCTCTGGACTCACTGCAGTGCATCCCCAGTGGTGCCAGTGCACTCTCTGGACTCACTGCAGTGCATCCCCAGTGGTGCCAGTGCACTCTGCACTCACTGCACTGCATCCCCAGTGGTGCCAGTGCACTCTCTGAGTCACTGCACTGCATTCCCAGTGGTGCCAGTGCACTCTCTGGAATCACTGCAGTGCATCCCCAGTGGTGCCAGTGCACTCTCTGGACTCACTGCACTGCATCCCCAGTGGTGTCAGTGTACTCTCTGGACTCACTGCACTGCATCCCCAGTGGTGCCAGTGCACTCTCTGGACTCACTGCGCTGCATCCCCAGTGGTGCCAGTGCACTCTCTGGACTCACTGCACTGCATCCCCAGTGGTGCCAGTGCACTATCTGGATTCATTGCAGTGCATCCCCTGTGGTGCCAGTGCACTCTCTGAGTCACTGCACTGCATTCCCAGTGGTGCCAGTGCACTCTCTGGACTCACTGCAGTGCATCCCCAGTGGTGCCAGTGCACTCTCTGGACTCACTGCACTCCATCCCCACTGGTGCCAGTCCACTCTCTGGACTCACTGCGCTGCATCCCCAGTGGTGCCAGTGCACTCTCTGCACTCATGCACTGCATCCCCACTGGTGCCAGTGCACTCTTTTGAGTCACTGCACTGCATCCCCAGTGGTGCCAGTGCACTCTCTGGACTCACTGCACTGCATCCCCAGTGGCGCCAGTGCACTCTCTGGACTCACTGTAGTGCATCCCCAGTGGTGCCAGTGCAATCTCAGGACTCACTGCAGTGCAGCTCCAGTTGGTGCCAGTGCAGTCTCTGGACTCACTGCACTGCATCCCCAGTGGTGCCAGTGCACTCTCTGGACTCACTGCAGTGCATCCCCAGTGGTGCCAGTGCACTCTCTGGACTCACTGAACTCCATCCCCAGTGGTGCCAGTGCACTCTCTGGACTCACTGCAGTGCATCCGCAGTGGTGCCAGTGCACTCTCTGGACTCACTGCGCTGCATCCCCAGTGGTGCCAGTGCACTCTCTGGACTCACTGCACTGCATCCCCATTGGTGCCAGTGCACTCTCTGGACTCACTGCACTGCATCCGCAGTGGTGCCAGTACACTCTCTGGACTCACTGCACTGCATCGCCAGTGGTGCCAGTGCACTCTCTGCACTCACTGCAGTGCATCCCCAGTGGTGCCAGTGCACTCTCTGGACTCAGTGCACTGCATCCCCAGTGGTGCCAGTGCACTCTGTGGAGTCAGAGCACTGCATCAACAGTGGTGCCTCTGCACTCTCTGGAGTCACTGCACTGCATCCCCAGTGCTGCCAGTGCACTCTCTGGACTCACTGCAGTGCATCCCCAGTGGTGCCAGTGCACTCTCTGGACTCACTGCAGTGCATCCCCAGTGGTGCCAGTGCACTCTCTGGACTCACTGCACTGCATCCCCAGTGGTGCCAGTGCACTCTCTGGAATCACTGCAGTGCATCCCCAGTGGTGCCAGTGCACTCTCTGGAGTCAGTGCACTGCATCCCCAGTGGTGCCAGGGCACTCTCTGGACTCCCTGCACTGCATTCCCAGTGGTGCCAGTGTACTCTCTGGACTCACTGCAGTGCATCCCCAGTGGTGCCACTGCACTCTCTGGACTCACTGCACTGCATCACCATTGGTGCCAGTGCACTCTCCGGACTCACTGCAGTGCATCCGCAGTGGTGCCAGTGCACTCTCTGGACTCACTGCACTGCATCCCCACTGGTGCCAGTGCACTCTCTGGACTCACTGCAGTGCATCCCCAGTGGTGCCAGTGCACTCTCTGCACTCACTGCACTGCATCAACAGTGGTGCCAGTGCACTCTCTGGACTCACTGCAGTGCATCCCCAGTGGTGCCACTGCACTCTCTGGACTCACTGCACTGCATCCCCAGTGGTGCCAGTGCACTCTCTGGACTCACTGCACTGCATCCCCAGTGGTGCCAGTGCACTCTCTGCACTCACTGCACTGCATCCCCAGTGGTGCCAGTGCACTCTCTGGACTCACTGCACTGCATCCCCAGTGGTGCCAGTGCACTCTCTGGACTCACTGCAGTGCATCCCCAGTGGTGCCAGTGCACTCTCTGGACTCACTGCACTGCATCCCCAGTGGTGCCAGTGCACTCTCTGGACTCACTGCACTGCATCCCCAGTGGTGCCAGTACACTCTCTGGACTCACTGCATTGCATCCCCAGTGGTGCCAGTGCACTCTCTGGACTCACTGCACTGCATCACCATTGGTGCCAGGGCACTCTCCGGACTCACTGCAGTGCATCCGCAGTGGTGCCAGTGCACTCTTTCGAGTCACTGCAGTGCATCCCCAGTGGTGCCAGTGCACTCTCTGGACTCACTGCACTGCATCCCCAGTGGTGCCAGGGCACTCTCTGGACTCACTGCACTGCATCCCCAGTGGTGCCAGTGCACTCTCTGGACTCACTGCAGTGCATCCCCAGTGGTGCCAGTGCACTCTCTGCACTCACTGCACTGCATCCCCAGTGGTGCCAGTGCACTCTCTGGACTCACTGCACTGCATCCCCAGTGGTGCCACTGCACTCTGTGGACTCACTGCACTGCATCACCATTGGTGCCAGGGCACTCTCCGGACTCACTGCAGTGCATCCGCAGTGGTTCCAGTGCACTCTTTCGAGTCACTGCACTGCATCCCCATTAGTGCCAGTGCATTCTCTGGACCCATTGCAGTGCATCCCCAGTGGTGCCAGTGCACTCTCTGGACTCACTGCACTGCATCCCCAGTGGTGCCAGTGCACTCTCTGGACTCAGTGCACTGCATCCCCAGTGGTGTCAGTGCACTCTCTGGACTCACTGCACTGCATCCCCAAGGTGCCAGTACACTCTCTCTACTCAACTGCACTGCATCCCCAGTGGTGCCCGTGCACTCTCTGGATTCACTGCAGTGCATCCCCAGTGGTGCCAGTGCACTCTCTGGACTCACTGCACTGCATCCCCAGTGGTGCCAGTGCACTCTCTGGACTCACTGCACTCCATCCCCACTGGTGCCAGTCCACTCTCTGGACTCACTGCTCTGCATCCCCAGTGGTGCCAGTGCACTCTCTGCACTCATGCACTGCATCCCCACTGGTGCCAGTGCACTCTTTGAACTCACTGCACTGCATCCCCAGTGGTGCCAGTGCACTCTCTGGACTCACTGCACTGCATCCCCAGTGGTGCCAGTGTAGTCTCTGGACTCACTGCACTGCATCCCCAGTGGTGCCAGTGCACTCTCTGGACTCACTGCAGTGCATCCCCAGTGGTGCCAGTGCACTCTCTGGAGTCACTGCAGTGTATCCCCAGTGGTGCCAGTGCACTCTCTGGACTCACTGCACTGCATCCCCAGTGGTGCCAGTGCACTCTCTGCACTCACTGCACTGCATCCCCAGTGGTGCCAGTGCACTCTCTGGACTCAGTGCACTGCATCCCCAGTGGTGCCAGTGCACTCTCTGGACTCACTGCACTGCATCCCCAGTGGTGCCAGTGCACTCTGTGGAGTCAGAGCACTGCATCAACAGTGGTGCCTCTGCACTCCCTGGAGTCACTGCACTGCATCCCCAGTGGTGCCAGTGCACTCTCTGGACTCACTGCAGTGCATCCCCAGTGGTGCCAGTGCACTCTCTGGACTCACTGCAGTGCATCCCCAGTGGTGCCAGTGCACTCTCTGGACTCACTGCACTGCATCCCCAGTGGTGCCAGTGCACTCTCTGGAATCACTGCAGTGCATCCCCACTGGTGCCAGTGCACTCTCTGGAGTCAGTGCACTGCATCCCCAGTGGTGCCAGTGCACTCTCTGGACTCACTGCACTGCATCCCCAGTGGTGCCAGTGTACTCTCTGGACTCACTGCAGTGCATCCCCAGTGGTGCCACTGCACTCTCTGGACTCACTGCACTGCATCACCATTGGTGCCAGTGCACTCTCCGGACTCACTGCAGTGCATCCGCAGTGGTGCCAGTGCACTCTCTGGACTCACTGCAGTGCATCACCACTGGTGCCAGTGCACTCTCTGGACTCACTGCAGTGCATCCCCAGTGGTGCCAGTGCACTCTCTGCACTCACTGCACTGCATCAACAGTGGTGCCAGTGCACTCTCTGGACTCACTGCAGTGCATCCCCAGTGGTGCCAGTGCACTCTCTGGACTCACTGCACTGCATCCCCAGTGGTGCCAGTGCACTCTCTGGAGTCACAGCACTGCATCAACAGTGGTGCCTCTGCACTCTCTGGACTCACTGCACTGCATCCCCAGTGGTGCCAGTGCACTCTCTGGACTCACTGCAGTGCATCCCCAGTGGTGCCAGTGCACTCTCTGCACTCACTGCACTGCATCCCCAGTGGTGCCAGTGCACTCTCTGGACTCACTGCACTGCATCCCCAGTGGTGCCACTGCACTCTCTGGACTCACTGCACTGCATCACCATTGGTGCCAGGGCACTCTCCGGACTCACTGCAGTGCATCCGCAGTGGTGCCAGTGCACTCTTTCTAGTCACTGCACTGCATCCCCATTAGTGCCAGTGCATTCTCTGGACTCATTGCAGTGCATCCCCAGTGGTGCCAGTGCACTCTCTGGACTCACTGCACTGCATCCCCAGTGGTGCCAGTGCACTCTCTGGACTCACTGCACTGCGTCCCCAGTGGTGCCAGTGCACTCTCTGGAGTCACAGCACTGCATCAACAGTGGTGCCTCTGCACTCTCTGGAGTCACTGCACTGCATCCCCAGTGGTGCCAGTGCACTCTCTGGACTCACTGCACTGCAACCCAGTGGTACCAGTGCACTCTCCGGACTCACTGCACTGCATCCCCAGTGGTGCCAGTGCACTCTCTGGACTCACTGCAGTGCATCCCCAGTGGTGCCAGTGCACTCTCTGGACTCACTGCAGTGCATCCCCAGTGGTGCCAGCGCACTCTCTGGACTCACTGCACTGCAACCCAGTGGTACCAGTGCAGTCTCCGGACTCACTGCAGTGCATCCCCAGTGGTGCCAGTGCACTCTCTGGACTCACTGCAGTGCATCCCCGGTGTTTCCAGAGCACTCTCTGGACTCACCGAGGTGCATCCCCAGTGGTGCCAGTGCACTCTCTGGACTCACCGCACTGCATCCCCAGTGGTGCCAGTGCACTCTCTGGACTCACTGCAGTGCAGCCCCTGAGGTGCCAGTGTACTCTCTGGACTCACTGCACTGCAACCCCAGTGGTGCCAGTGCACTCTCTGGAGTCACTACATTGCATCCCCAGTGGTGCCAGTGCACTCTCTGGACTCACTGCAGTGCATTTCCAGTGGTGCCAGTGTAGTCTCTGGACTCACTGCACTGCATCCCCAGTGGTGCCAGTGCAATCTCAGGACTCACTGCAGTGCAGCTCCAGTTAGTGCCAGTGCAGTCTCTGGACTCACTGCACAGCACCCCCACTGGTGCCAGTGCACTCTCTGGACTCACTGCACTGCATCCCCAGTGGTGACAGTGCACTCTCTGGAATCACTGCAGTGCATCCCCTGTGGTGCCATTGCACTCTCTGGACTCACTGCACTGCATCCCCAGTGCTGCCTGTGCACTCTCTTGAGTCACTGCACTGCATCCCCAGTGGAGCCAGTGCACTCTATGGACTAACTGCACTGCATACCCAGTGGAGCCAGTGCACTCTCTGGACTCACTGCACTGCATCCCCAGTGGTGCCACTGCACTCTCTGGACTCACTGCACTGCATCCCCAGTGGTTCAAGTGCACTCTCTGGATCACTGCACTGCATCACCATTGGTGCCACTGCACTCTCTGGACTCACTGCAGTGCATCCCCAGTGGTGCCAGTGCACTCTCTGCACTCACTGCACTGCATCCCCAGTGGTGCCAGTGCACTCTCTGGACTCACTGCAGTGCATCCCCTTTTGTGCCAGTGCACTCTCTGCACTCACTGCACTGCATCCCCAGTGGTGCCAGTGCACTCTCTGCACTCACTGCACTGCATCCCCAGTGGTGCCAGTGCACTCTCTGGACTCACTGCAGTGCATCCCCTTTTGTGCCAGTGCACTCTCTGCACTCACTGCACTGCATCCCCAGTGGCGCCAGTGCACTCTCTGGACTCACTGTAGTGCATCCCCAGTGGTGCCAGTGCAATCTCAGGACTCACTGCAGTGCAGCTCCAGTTGGTGCCACTGCAGTCTCTGGACTCACTGCACTGCATCCCCAGTGGTGCCAGTGCACTCTCTGGACTCACTGCAGTACATCCCCAGTGGTGCCAGTGCACTCTCTGGACTCACTGAACTGCATCCCCAGTAGTGCCAGTGCACTCTCTGGACTCACTGCGCTGCATCCCCAGTGGTGCCAGTGCACTCTCTGGACTCACTGCACTGCATCCCCAGTGGTGCCAGTGCACTCTCTGCACTCACTACACTGCATCCCCAGAGGTGCCAGTGCACTATCTGGACTCATTGCAGTGCATCCCCTGTGGTGCCAGTGCACTCTCTGAGTCACTGCACTGCATTCCCAGTGGTGCCAGTGCACTCTCTGGACTCACTGCAGTGCATCCCCAGTGGTGCCAGTGCACTCTCTGGACTCATTGCACTGCATCAACAGTGGTGCCAGTGCACTCTCTGGACTCACTGCAGTGCATCCCCAGTGGTGCCAGTGCACTCTCTGGACTCACTGCACTGCATCCCCAGTGGTGCCAGTGCACTCTCTGGAGTCACAGCACTGCATCAACAGTGGTGCCTCTGCACTCTCTGGAGTCACTGCACTGCATCCCCAGTGGTGCCAGTGCACTCTCTGGACTCACTGCAGTGCATCCCCAGTGGTGCCAGTGCACTCTCTGCACTCACTGCACTGCATCCCCAGTGGTGCCAGTGCACTCTCTGGACTCACTGCACTGCATCCCCAGTGGTGCCACTGCACTCTCTGGACTCACTGCACTGCATCACCATTGGTGCCAGTGCACTCTCCGGACTCACTGCAGTGCATCCGCAGTGGTGCCAGTGCACTCTTTCGAGTCACTGCACTGCATCCCCATAAGTGCCAGTGCATTCTCTGGACTCGTTGCAGTGCATCCCCAGTGGTGCCAGTGCACTCTCTGGACTCACTGCACTGCATCCCCAGTGCTGCCAGTGCACTCTCTGGACTCACTGCACTGCATCCCCAGTGGTGCCAGTGCACTCTCTGGACTCACTGCACTGCATCCCCAGTGGTGCCAGTGCACTCTCTGGACTCACTGCAGTGCATCCCCAGTGGTGCCAGTGCACTCTCTGGACTCACTGCACTGCAACCCAGTGGTACCAGTGCACTCTCCGGACTCACTGCACTGCATCCCCAGTGGTGCCAGTGCACTCTCTGGACTCACTGCACTGCATCCGCAGTGGTGCCAGTGCACTCTCTGGACTCACTGCAGTGCATCCCCAGTGGTGCCAGTGCACTCTCTGGACTCACTGCACTGCAACCCAGTGGTACCAGTGCACTCTCCGGACTCACTGCAGTGCATCCCCAGTGGTGCCAGTCCACTCTCTGGACTCACTGCAGTGCATCCCCGTTGTTCCCAGAGCACTCTCTGGACTCACCGAGGTGCATCCCCAGTGGTGCCAGTGCACTCTCTGGACTCACCGCACTGCATCCCCAGTGGTGCCAGTGCACTCTCTGGACTCACTGCAGTGCAGCCCCTGAGGTGCCAGTGTACTCTCTGGACTCACTGCACTGCAACCCCAGTGGTGCCAGTGCACTCTCTGGAGTCACTACATTGCATCCCCAGTGGTGCCAGTGCACTCTCTGGACTCACTGAAGTGCATTTCCAGTGGTGCCAGTGTAGTCTCTGGACTCACTGCACAGCACCCCCACTGGTGCCAGTGCACTCTCTGGACTCACTGCACTGCATCCCCAGTGGTGACAGTGCACTCTCTGGAATCACTGCACTGCATCCCCTGTGGTGCCATTGCACTCTCTGGACTCACTGCACTGCATCCCCAGTGCTGCCTGTGCACTCTCTTGAGTCACTGCACTGCATCCCCAGTGGAGCCAGTGAACTCTATGGACTAACTGCACTGCATACCCAGTGGAGCCAGTGCACTCTCTGGACTCACTGCACTGCATCCCCAGTGGTGCCACTGCACTCTCTGGACTCACTGCACTGCATCCCCAGTGGTTCAAGTGCACTCTCTGGATCACTGCACTGCATCACCATTGGTGCCAGGGCACTCTCCGGACTCACTGCAGTGCATCCCCAGTGGTGCCAGTGCACTCTTTCGAGTCACTGCACTGCATCCCCAGTGGTGCCAGTGCATTCTCTGAACTCACTGCAGTGCATCCCCAGTGGTGCCAGTGCAGTCTCTGGACTCACTGCACTGCATCCCCAGTGCTGACAGTGCACTCTCTGGACTCACTGCACTGCATCCCCAGTGGTGCCTGTGTACTCTCTGGACTCAGTGCACTGCATCCCCTGTGGTGCCACTGCACTCTCTGGACTCACTGCAGTGCATCCCCAGTGGTGCCAGTGCACTCTCTGCACTCACTGCACTGCATCCCCAGTGGTGCCAGTGCACTCTCTGCACTCACTGCACTGCATCCCCAGTGGTGCCAGTGCACTCTCTGGACTCACTGCAGTGCATCCCCTTTTGTGCCAGTGCACTCTCTGCACTCACTGCACTGCATCCCCAGTGGCGCCAGTGCACTCTCTGGACTCACTGTAGTGCATCCCCAGTGGTGCCAGTGCAATCTCAGGACTCACTGCAGTGCAGCTCCAGTTGGTGCCAGTGCACTCTCTGGACTCACTGCAGTGCATCCCCAGTGGTGCCAGTGCACTCTCTGGAGTCACTGAAGTGCATCCCCAGTGGTGCCAGTGCACTCTCTGGACTCACTGCACTGCATCCCCAGTGGTGACAGTGCACTCTCTGGACTCACTGCAGTGCATCCCCAGTGGTGCCAGTGCACTCTCTGGACTCACTGCACTGCAACCCAGTGGTACCAGTGCACTCTCCGGACTCACTGCACTGCATCCCCAGTGGTGCCAGTGCACTCTCTGGACTCACTGCAGTGCATCCCCAGTGGTGCCAGTGCACTCTCTGGACTCACTGCAGTGCATCCCCAGTGGTGCCAGTGCACTCTCTGGACTCACTGCACTGCAACCCAGTGGTACCAGTGCACTCTCCGGACTCACTGCAGTGCATCCCCAGTGGTGCCAGTCCACTCTCTGGACTCACTGCAGTGCATCCCCGTTGTTCCCAGAGCACTCTCTGGACTCACCGAGGTGCATCCCCAGTGGTGCCAGTGCACTCTCTGGACTCACTGCAGTGCATCCCCAGTGGTGCCAGTGCACTCTCTGGACTCACTGCACTGCAACCCCAGTGGTGCCAGTGCACTCTCTGGAGTCACTACATTGCATCCCCAGTGGTGCCAGTGCACTCTCTGGACTCACTGCAGTGCATTTCCAGTGGTGCCAGTGTAGTCTCTGGACTCACTGCACAGCACCCCCACTGGTGCCAGTGTAGTCTCTGGACTCACTGCACAGCACCCCCACTGGTGCCAGTGCACTCTCTGGACTCACTGCACTGCATCCCCAGTGGTGACAGTGCACTCTCTGGAATCACTGCACTGCATCCCCTGTGGTGCCATTGCACTCTCTGGACTCACTGCACTGCATCCCCAGTGCTGCCTGTGCACTCTCTGGACTCACTGCACTGCATCAACAGTGGTGCCAGTGCACTCTCTGGACTCACTGCACTGCATCCCCAGTGGTGCCAGTGCACTCTCTGCAGTCACAGCACTGCATCAACAGTGGTGCCTCTGCACTCTCTGGAGTCACTGCACTGCATCCCCAGTGGTGCCAGTGCACTCTCTGGACTCACTGCAGTGCATCCCCAGTGGTGCCAGGGCACTCTCTGGACTCACTGCAGTGCATCCCCTGTGGTGCCAGTGCACTCTCTGGACTCACTGCACTGCATCCCCAGTGGTGCCAGTGCACTCTCTGGACTCACTGCACTGCATCCCCAGTGGTGCCAGGGCACTCTCTGGACTCACTGCATTGCATCCCCAGTGGTGCCAGTGCACTCTCTGGACTCACTGCACTGCATCCCCAGTGGTGCCACTGCACTCTCTGGAGGCACTGCACTGCATCCCCAGTGGTGCCAGTGCACTCTCTGGACTCACTGCACTGCATCCCCAGTGGTGCCACTGCACTCTCTGGACTCACTGCACTGCATCACCATTGGTGCCAGGGCACTCTCCGGACTCACTGCAGTGCATCCGCAGTGGTGCCAGTGCACTCTTTCGAGTCACTGCACTGCATCCCCATTAGTGCCAGTGCATTCTCTGGACTCATTGCAGTGCATCCCCAGTGGTGCCAGTGCACTCTCTAGACTCACTGCAGTGCATCCCCAGTGGTGCCAGTGCACTCCCTGGACTCACTGCACTGCATCCCCAGTGGTGCCAGTGCACTCTCTGGAGTCACAGCACTGCATCAACAGTGGTGCCTCTACACTCTCTGGAGTCACTGCACTGCATCCCCAGTGGTGCCAGTGCACTCTCTGGACTCACTGCACTGCAACCCAGTGGTACCAGTGCACTCTCCGGACTCACTGCACTGCATCCCCAGTGGTGCCAGTGCACTCTCTGGACTCACTGCAGTGCATCCCCAGTGGTGCCAGTGCACTCTCTGGAGTCACTGCAGTGCATCCCCAGTGGTGCCAGCGCACTCTCTGGACTCACTGCACTGCAACCCAGTGGTACCAGTGCAGTCTCCGGACTCACTGCAGTGCATCCCCAGTGGTGCCAGTGCACTCTCTGGACTCACTGCAGTGCATCCCCAGTGGTGCCAGTGCACTCTCTGGACTCAGTGCACTGCATCCCCAGTGGTGCCACTGCACTCTCTGGACTCACTGCACTGCATCCCCAGTGGTGCCAGTGCACTCTCTGGACTCACTGCACTGCATCCCCAGTGGTGCCACTGCACTCTCTGGACTCACTGCATTGCATCCCCAGTGGTGCCAGTGCACTCTCTGCACTCACTGCAGTGCATCCCCAGTGGTGCCAGTGCACTCTCTGGACTCACTGCACTGCATCACCATTGGTGCCAGGGCACTCTCCGGACTCACTGCAGTGCATCCGCAGTGGTGCCAGTGCACTCTTTTGAGTCACTGCAGTGCATCCCCAGTGGTGCCAGTGCACTCTCTGGACTCACTGCACTGCATCCCCAGTGGTGCCAGTGTACTCTCTGGACTCACTGCACTGCATCCCCAGTGGTGCCAGTGCACTCTCTGGACTCACTGCAGTGCATCCCCAGTGGTGCCAGTGCACTCTCTGGACTCACTGCACTGCATCCCCAGTGGTGCCAGTGCACTCTCTGCACTCACTGCACTGCATCCCCAGTGGCGCCAGTGCACTCTCTGGACTCACTGTAGTGCATCCCCAGTGGTGCCAGTGCAATCTCAGGACTCACTGCAGTGCAGCTCCAGTTGGTGCCAGTGCACTCTCTGGACTCACTGCACTGCATCCCCAGTGGTGCCAGTGCACTCTCTGGACTCACTGCAGTGCATCCCCAGTGGTGCCAGTGCACTCTCTGGACTCACTGAACTGCATCCCCAGTGGTGCCAGTGCACTCTCTGGACTCACTGCAGTGCATCCCCAGTGGTGCCAGTGCACTCTCTGGACTCACAGCACTGCATCAACAGTGGTGCCTCTGCACTCTCTGGAGTCACTGCACTGCATCCCCAGTGGTGCCAGTGCACTCTCTGGACTCACTGCACTGCAACCCAGTGGTACCAGTGCACTCTCCGGACTCACTGCACTGCATCCCCAGTGGTGCCAGTGCACTCTCTGGACTCACTGCAGTGCATCCCCAGTGGTGCCAGTGCACTCTCTGGACTCACTGCACTGCATCCCCAGTGGTGCCAGTGCACTCCGTGGACTCACTGCACTGCATCCCCATTGGTGCCAGTGCACTCTCTGGACTCACAGTACTGCATCAACAGTGGTGCCTCTGCACTCTCTGGAGTCACTGCACTGCATCCCCAGTGGTGCCAGTGCACTCTCTGGACTCACTGCACTGCAACCCAGTGGTACCAGTGCACTCTCCGGACTCACTGCACTGCATCCCCAGTGGTGCCAGTGCACTCTCTGGACTCACTGCAGTGCATCCCCAGTGGTGCCAGTGCACTCTTTCGAGTCACTGCACTGCATCCCCATTAGTGCCAGTGCATTCTCTGGACTCACTGCACTGCATCCCCAGTGGTGCCAGTGCACTCCCTGGACTCACTGCACTGCATCCCCATTGGTGCCAGTGCACTCTCTGGACTCACAGCACTGCATCAACAGTGGTGCCTCTGCACTCTCTGGAGTCACTGCACTGCATCCCCAGTGGTGCCAGTGCACTCTCTGGACTCACTGCACTGCAACCCAGTGGTACCAGTGCACTCTCCGGACTCACTGCACTGCATCACCAGTGGTGCCAGTGCACTCTCTGGACTCACTGCAGTGCATCCCCAGTGGTGCCAGTGCACTCTTTCGAGTCACTGCACTGCATCCCCATTAGTGCCAGTGCATTCTCTGGAGTCATTGCAGTGCATCCCCAGTGGTGCCAGTGCACTCTCTGGACTCACTGCACTGCATCCCCAGTGGTGCCAGTGCACTCCCTGGACTCACTGCACTGCATCCCCATTGGTGCCAGTGCACTCTCTGGACTCACAGCACTGCATCAACAGTGGTGCCTCTGCACTCTCTGGAGTCACTGCACTGCATCCCCAGTGGTGCCAGTGCACTCTCTGGACTCACTGCACTGCAACCCAGTGGTACCAGTGCACTCTCCGGACTCACTGCAGTGCATCCCCAGTGGTGCCAGTCCACTCTCTGGACTCACTGCAGTGCATCCCCGTTGTTCCCAGAGCACTCTCTGGACTCACCGAGGTGCATCCCCAGTGGTGCCAGTGCACTCTCTGGACTCACCGCACTGCATCCCCAGTGGTGCCAGTGCACTCTCTGGACTCACTGCAGTGCAGCCCCTGAGGTGCCAGTGTACTCTCTGGACTCACTGCACTGCAACCCCAGTGGTGCCAGTGCACTCTCTGGAGTCACTACATTGCATCCCCAGTGGTGCCAGTGCACTCTCTGGACTCACTGCAGTGCATTTCCAGTGGTGCCAGTGTAGTCTCTGGACTCACTGCACTGCATCCCCAGTGGTGCCAGTGCAATCTCAGGACTCACTGCAGTGCAGCTCCAGTTGGTGCCAGTGCAGTCTCTGGACTCACTGCACAGCACCCCCACTGGTGCCAGTGCACTCTCTGGACTCACTGCACTGCATCCCCAGTGGTGACAGTGCACTCTCTGGAATCACTGCAGTGCATCACCTGTGGTGCCATTGCACTCTCTGGACTCACTGCACTGCATCCCCAGTGCTGCCTGTGCACTCTCTTGAGTCACTGCACTGCATCCCCAGTGGTTCAAGTGCACTCTCTGGATCACTGCACTGCATCACCATTGGTGCCACTGCACTCTCTGGACTCACTGCAGTGCATCCCCAGTGGTGCCAGTGCACTCTCTGCACTCACTGCACTGCATCCCCAGTGGTGCCAGTGCACTCTCTGGACTCACTGCAGTGCATCCCCTTTTGTGCCAGTGCACTCTCTGGACTCACTGCAGTGCATCCCCAGTGGTGCCAGTGCACTCTCTGCACTCACTGCAGTGCATCCCCAGTGGTGCCAGTGCACTCTCTGGACTCACTGCAGTGCATCCCCTTTTGTGCCAGTGCACTCTCTGCACTCACTGCACTGCATCCCCAGTGGCGCCAGTGCACTCTCTGGACTCACTGTAGTGCATCCCCACTGGTGCCAGTGCAATCTCAGGACTCACTGCAGTGCAGCTCCAGTTGGTGCCAGTGCAGTCTCTGGACTCACTGCACTGCATCCCCAGTGGTGCCAGTGCACTCTCTGGACTCACTGCAGTGCATCCCCAGTGGTGCCAGTGCACTCTCTGGACTCACTGAACTGCATCCCCAGTAGTGCCAGTGCACTCTCTGGACTCACTGCGCTGCATCCCCAGTGGTGCCAGTGCACTCTCTGGACTCACTGCACTGCATCCCCAGTTGTGCCAGTGCACTCTCTGCACTCACTACACTGCATCCCCAGTGGTGCAGGTGCACTATCTGGACTCATTGCAGTGCATCCCCTGTGGTGCCAGTGCACGCTCTGAGTCACTGCACTGCATTCCCAGTGGTGCCAGTGCACTCTCTGGACTCACTGCAGTGCATCCCCAGTGGTGCCAGTGCACTCTCTGGACTCATTGCACTGCATCCCCAGTGGTGCCAGTGCACTCTCTGGACTCACTGCAGTGCATCCCCAGTGGTGCCAGTGCACTCTCTGGACTCACTGCACTGCATCCCCAGTGGTGCCAGTGCACTCTCTGGAGTCACAGCACTGCATCAACAGTGGTGCCTCTGCACTCTCTGGAGTCACTGCACTGCATCCCCAGTGGTGCCAGTGCACTCTCTGGACTCACTGCAGTGCATCTCCAGTGGTGCCAGTGCACTCTCTGGACTCACTGCAGTGCATCTCCAGTGGTGCCAGTGCACTCTCTGGACTCACTGCAGTGCATCCCCAGTGGTGCCAGTGCACTCTCTGGACTCACTGCACTGCATCCCCAGTGTTGCCAGTGCACTCTCTGGACTCACTGCATTGCATCCCCAGTGGTGCCAGTGCACTCTCTGGACTCACTGCAGTGCATCCCCAGTGGTGCCAGTGCACTCTCTGGACTCACTGCACTGCATCACCATTGGTGCCAGGGCACTCTCTAGACTCACTGCACTGCATCCGCAGTGGTGCCAGTGCACTCTTTCAAGTCACTGCAGTGCATCCCCAGTGGTGCCAGTGCACTCTCTGGACTCACTGCACTGCATCCCCAGTGGTGCCAGGGCACTCTCTGGACTCACTGCAGTGCATCCGCAGTGGTGCCAGTGCACTCTTTCGAGTCACTGCACTGCATCCCCATTAGTGCCAGTGCATTCTCTGGACTCATTGCAGTGCATCCCCAGTGGTGCCAGTGCACTCTCTGGACTCACTGCACTGCATCCCCAGTGGTGCCAGTGCACTCTCTGGACTCACTGCACTGCATCCCCAGTGGTGCCAGTGCACTCTCTGGACTCACTGCACTGCATCCCCAGTGCTGACAGTGCACTCTCTGGACTCACTGCAGTGCATCCCCAGTGGTGCCAGTGCACTCTCTGGACTCACTGCACTGCAACCCAGTGGTACCAGTGCACTCTCCGGACTCACTGCACTGCATCCCCAGTGGTGCCAGTGCACTCTCTGGACTCACTGCAGTGCATCCCCAGTGGTGCCAGTGCACTCTCTGGACTCACTGCACTGCAACCCAGTGGTACCAGTGCACTCTCCGGACTCACTGCAGTGCATCCCCAGTGGTGCCAGTCCACTCTCTGGACTCACTGCAGTGCATCCCCGTTGTTCCCAGAGCACTCTCTGGACTCACCGAGGTGCATCCCCAGTGGTGCCAGTGCACTCTCTGGACTCACCGCACTGCATCCCCAGTGGTGCCAGTGCACTCTCTGGACTCACTGCAGTGCAGCCCCTGAGGTGCCAGTGTACTCTCTGGACTCACTGCACTACAACCCCAGTGGTGCCAGTGCACTCTCTGGAGTCACTACATTGCATCCCCAGTGGTGCCAGTGCACTCTCTGGACTCACTGCAGTGCATCCCCAGTGGTGACAGTGCACTCTCTGGAATCACTGCACTGCATCCCCTGTGGTGCCATTGCACTCTCTGGACTCACTGCACTGCATCCCCAGTGCTGCCTGTGCACTCTCTTGAGTCACTGCACTGCATCCCCAGTGGAGCCAGTGCACTCTATGGACTAACTGCACTGCATACCCAGTGGAGCCAGTGCACTCTCTGGACTCACTGCACTGCATCCCCAGTGTTGCCACTGCACTCTCTGGACTCACTGCACTGCATCCCCAGTGGTTCAAGTGCACTCTCTGGATCACTGCACTGCATCACCATTGGTGCCAGGGCACTCTCCGGACTCACTGCAGTGCATCCCCAGTGGTGCCAGTGCACTCTTTCGAGTCACTGCACTGCATCCCCAGTGGTGCCAGTGCATTCTCTGAACTCACTGCAGTGCATCCCCAGTGGTGCCAGTGCAGTCTCTGGACTCACTGCACTGCATCCCCAGTGCTGACAGTGCACTCTCTGGACTCACTGCACTGCATCCCCAGTGGTGCCTATGTACTCTCTGGACTCAGTGCACTGCATCCCCAGTGGTGCCACTGCACTCTCTGGACTCACTGCAGTGCATCCCCAGTGGTGCCAGTGCACTCTCTGCACTCACTGCACTGCATCCACAGTGGTGCCAGTGCACTCTCTGGACTCACTGCAGTGCATCCCCTTTTGTGCCAGTGCACTCTCTGCACTCACTGCACTGCATCCCCAGTGGTGCCAGTGCACTCTCTGGACTCACTGCACTGCATCCCCAGTGGTGCCAGTGCACTCTCTGGACTCACTGCAGTGCATCCCCTTTTGTGCCAGTGCACTCTCTGCACTCACTGCACTGCATCCCCAGTGGCGCCAGTGCACTCTCTGGACTCACTGTAGTGCATCCCCAGTGGTGCCAGTGCACTCTCTGGACTCACTGCAGTGCAGCTCCAGTTGGTGCCAGTGCACTCTCTGGACTCACTGCACTGCATCCCCAGTGGTTCCAGTGCACTCTCTGGACTCACTGCAGTGCATCCCCTGTGGTGCCAGTGCACTCTCTGGACTCACTGCACTGCATCCCCAGTGGTGCCAGTGCACTCTCTGGACTCACTGCAGTGCATCCCCAGTGGTGCCAGTGCACTCTCTGGACTCACTGCGCTGCATCCCCAGTGGTGCCAGTGCACTCTCTGGACTCACTGCACTGCATCACCATTGGTGCCAGTGCACTTTCTGCACTCACTGCACTGCATCCCCAGTGGTGCCAGTGCACTATCTGGACTCATTGCAGTGCATCCCCTGTGGTGCCAGTGCACTCTCTGAGTCACTGCACTGCATTCCCAGTGGTGCCAGTGCACTCTCTGGACTCACTGCACTGCATCCCCAGTGGTGCCAGTGCACTCTCTGGACTCACTGCACTGCAACCCCAGTGGTGCCAGTGCACTCTCTGGACTCACTGCAGTGCACCCCCACTGGTGCCAGTGCACTCTCTGGACTCAGTGCACTGCATCCCCAGTGGTGTCAGTGCACTCTCTGGACTCACTGCACTGCATCCCCAACGTCCCAGTGCACTCTGTGGACTCAACTGCACTGCATCCCCAGTGGTGCCCGTGCACTCTCTGGATTCACTGCAGTGCATCCCCAGTGGTGCCAGTGCACTCTCTGGACTCACTGCACTGCATCCCCAGTGGTGCCAGTGCACTCTCTGGACTCACTGCACTCCATTCCCACTGGTGCCAGTCCACTCTCTGGACTCACTGCACTGCATCCCCAGTGGTGCCAGTGCACTCTCTGCACTCATGCACTGCATCCCCAGTGGTGCCAGTGCACTCTTTGGACTCACTGCACTGCATCCCCAGTGGTGCCAGTGCACTCTCTGGACTCACTGCACTGCATCCCCAGTGGTGCCAGTGTAGTCTCTGGACTCACTGTAGTGCATCCCCAGTGGTGCCAGTGCAATCTCAGGACTCACTGCAGTGCATCTCCAGTTGGTGCCAGTGCAGTCTCTGGACTCACTGCACTGCATCCCCAGTGGTGCCAGTGCACTCTCTGGACTCACTGCAGTGCATCCCCAGTGGTGCCAGTGCACTCTCTGGAGTCACTGCAGTGTATCCCCAGTGGTGCCAGTGCACTCTCTGGACTCACTGAACTGCATCCCCATTGGTGCCAGTGCACTCTCTGGACTCACTGCACTGCATCCGCAGTGGTGCCAGTGCACTCTCTGGACTCACTGCACTGCATCGCCAGTGGTGCCAGTGCACTCTCTGCGCTCACTGCACTGCATCCCCAGTGGTGCCAGTGCACTCTCTGGACTCAGTGCACTGCATCCCCAGTGGTGCCAGTGCACTCTCTGGACTCACTGCACTGCATCCCCAGTGGTGCCAGTGCACTCTGTGGAGTCACTGCACTGCATCCCCAGTGGTGCCAGTGCACTCTCTGGACTCACTGCAGTGTATCCCCAGTGGTGCCAGTGCACTCTCTGGACTCACTGCAGTGCATCCCCAGTGGTGCCAGTGCACTCTCTGGACTCACTGCAGTGCTTCCCAAGTGGTGCCAGTGCACTCTCTGGAATCACTGCACTGCATCCCCAGTGGTGCCAGTGCACTCTCTGGAGTCAGTGCACTGCATCCCCAGTGGTGCCAGTGCACTCTCTGGACTCACTGCACTGCATCCCCAGTGGTGCCAGTGTACTCTCTGGACTCACTGCAGTGCATCCCCAGTGGTGCCACTGCACTCTCTGGACTCACTGCACTGCATCACCATTGGTGCCAGGGCACTCTCCGGACTCACTGCAGTGCATCCCCAGTGGTGCCAGTGCACTCTCTGGACTCACTGCACTGCATCCCCAGTGGTGCCAGTGCACTCTCTGCACTCACTGCACTGCATCAACAGTGGTGCCAGTGCACTCTCTGGACTCACTGCAGTGCATCCCCAGTGGTGCCAGTGCACTCTCTGGACTCACTGCACTGCATCCCCAGTGGTGCCAGTGCACTCTCTGGAGTCACAGCACTGCATCAACACTGGTGCCTCTGCACTCTCTGGAGTCACTGCACTGCATCCCCAGTGGTGCCAGTGCACTCTATGGACTCACTGTAGTGCATCCCCAGTGGTGCCAGTGCAATCTCAGGACTCACTGCAGTGCAGCTCCAGTTGGTGCCAGTGCACTCTCTGGACTCACTGCACTGCATCCCCAGTGGTGCCAGTGCACTCTCTGGACTCACTGCAGTGCATCCCCAGTGGTGCCAGTGCACTCTCTGGACTCACTGAACTGCATCCCCAGTGGTGCCAGTGCACTCTCTGGACTCACTGCAGTGCATCCCCAGTGGTGCTAGTGCACTCTCTGGACTCACTGCGCTGCATCAACAGTGGTGCCAGTGCACTCTCTGGACTCACTGCACTGCATCCCCACTGGTGCCAGTGCACTCTCTGCACTCACTGCACTGCATCCCCAGTGGTGCCAGTGCACTATCTGGACTCATTGCAGTGCATCCCCTGTGGTGCCAGTGCACTCTCTGAGTCACTGCACTGCATTCCCAGTGGTGCCAGTGCACTCTCTGGACTCACAGCAGTGCATCCCCAGTGGTGCCAGTGCACTCTCTGGACTCACTGCACTGCAACCCCAGTGGTGCCAGTGCACTCTCTGGACTCACTGCAGTGCACCCCCACTGGTGCCAGTGCACTCTCTGGACTCAGTGCACTGCATCCCCAGTGGTGTCAGTGCACTCTCTGGACTCACTGCACTGCATACCCAAGGTGCCAGTGCACTCTCTGGACTCAACTGCACTGCATCCCCAGTGGTGCCCGTGCACTCTCTGGATTCACTGCAGCGCATCCCCTGTGGTGCCAGTGCACTCTCTGGACTCACTGCACTGCATCCCCAGTGGTGCCAGTGCACTCTCTGGACTCACTGCACTCCATCCCCACTGGTGCCAGTCCACTCTCTGGACTCACTGCACTGCATCCCCAGTGGTGCCAGTGCACTCTCTGCACTCATGCACTGCATCAACAGTGGTGCCAGTGCACTCTTTGGACTCACTGCACTGCATCCCCAGTGGTGCCAGTGCACTCTCTGGACTCACTGCACTGCATCCCCAGTGGTGCCAGTGTAGTCTCTGGACTCACAGCACTGCATCCCCAGTGGTGCCAGTGCACTCTCTGGACTCACTGCATTGCATCCCCAGTGGTGCCAATGCACTCTCTGGAGTCACTGCAGTGTATCCCCAGTGGTGCCAGTGCACTCTCTGGACTCACTGAACTGCATCCCCATTGGTGCCAGTGCACTCTCTGGACTCACTGCAGTGCATCCGCAGTGGTGCCAGTGCACTCTCTGGACTCACTGCACTGCATCCCCAGTGGTGCCAGTGCACTCTCTGCACTCACTGCACTGCATCCCCAGTGGTGCCAGTGCACTCTCTGGACTCATTGCACTGCATCCCCAGTGGTGCCAGTGCACTCTCTGCACTCACTGCACTGCATCCCCAGTGGTGCCAGTGCACTCTGTGGAGTCACTGCACTGCATCCCCAGTGGTGCCAGTGCACTCTCTGGACTCACTGCAGTGCATCCCCAGTGGTGCCAGTGCACTCTCTGGACTCACTGCATTGCATCCCCAGTGGTGCCACTGCACTCTCTGGACTGACTGCACTGCATCCCCAGTGGTGCCAGTGCACTCTCTGGAATCACTGCACTGCATCCCCAGTGGTGCCAGTGCACTCTCTGGACTCACTGCACTGCATCCCCATTGGTGCCAGTGCACTCTCCGGACTCACTGCAGTGCATCCCCACTGGTGCCAGTGCAATCTCTGGACTCACTGCAGTGCATCCCCAGTGGTGCCAGTGCACTCTCTGCACTCACTGCACTGCATCAACAGTGGTGCCAGTGCACTCTCTGGACTCACTGCAGTGCATCCCCAGTGGTGCCAGTGCACTCTCTGGACTCACTGCACTGCATCCCCAGTGGTGCCAGTGCACTCTTTCGAGTAACTGCAGTGCATCCCCAGTGGTGCCAGTGCACTCTCTGGACTCACTGCACTGCATCCCCAGTGGTGCCAGTGCACTCTCTGGACTCACTGCACTGCATCCCCAGTGGTGCCAGTGCACTCTCTGGACTCACTGCACTGCATCACCATTGGTGCCAGGGCACTCTCCGGACTCACTGCAGTGCATCCGCAGTGGTGCCAGTGCACTCTTTCGAGTCACTGCAGTGCATCCCCAGTGGTGCCAGTGCACTGTCTGGACTCACTGCACTGCATCCCCAGTGGTGCCAGGGCACTCTCTGGACTCACTCCACTGCAGCCCCAAGGTGCCAGTGCACTCTCTGGACTCACTGCAGTGCATCCCCAGTGGTGCCAGTGCACTCTCTGCACTCACTGCACTGCATCCCCAGTGGTGCCACTGCACTCTCTGGACTCACTGCACTGCATCACCATTGGTGCCAGGGCACTCTCCGGACTCACTGCAGTGCATCCGCAGTGGTGCCAGTGCACTCTTTCGAGTCACTGCACTGCATCCCCATTAGTGCCAGTGCATTCTCTGGACTCATTGCACTGCATCCCCAGTGGTGCCAGTGCACTCTCTGGACTCACTGCACTGCATCCCCAGTGGTGCCAGTGCACTCTCTGGACTCAGTGCACTGCATCCCCAGTGGTGTCAGTGCACTCTCTGCACTCATGCACTGCATCCCCAAGGTGCCAGTGCACTCTCTGGACTCAACTGCACTGCATCCCCAGTGGTGCCCGTGCACTCTCTGGGTTCACTGCAGTGCATCCCCAGTGGTGCCAGTGCACTCTCTGGACTCACTGCACTGCATCCCCAGTGGTGCCAGTGCACTCTCTGGACTCACTGCACTCCATCCCCACTGGTGCCAGTCCACTCTCTGGACTCACTGCACTGCATCCCCAGTGGTGCCAGTGCACTCTCTGCACTCATGCACTGCATCCCCACTGGTGCCAGTACACTCTTTGAACTCACTGCACTGCATCCCCAGTGGTGCCAGTGCACTCTCTGGACTCACTGCAGTGCATCCCCAGTGGTGCCAGTGTAGTCTCTGGACTCACTGTAGTGCATCCCCAGTGGTGCCAGTGCAATCTCAGGACTCACTGCAGTGCATCTGCAGTTGGTGCCAGTGCAGTCTCTGGACTCACTGCATTGCATCCCCAGTGGTGCCAGTGCACTCTCTGGACTCACTGCAGTGCATCCCCAGTGGTGCCAGTGCACTATCTGGAGTCACTGCAGTGTATCCCCAGTGGTGCCAGTGCACTCTCTGGACTCACTGAACTGCATCCCCATTGGTGCCAGTGCACTCTCTGGACTCACTGCAGTGCATCCGCAGTGGTGCCAGTGCACTCTCTGGACTCACTGCACTGCATCGCCAGTGGTGCCAGTGCACTCTCTGCACTCACTGCAGTGCATCCCCACTGGTGCCAGTGCACTCTCTGGACTCAGTGCACTGCATCCCCAGTGGTGCCAGTGCACTCTCTGGACTCACTGCACTGCATCCCCAGTGGTGCCAGTGCACTCTGTGAAGTCAGAGCACTGCATCAACAGTGGTGCCTCTGCACTCTCTGGAGTCACTGCACTGCATCCCCAGTGGTGCCAGTGCACTCTCTGGACTCACTGCAGTGCATCCCCAGTGGTGCCAGTGCACTCTCTGGAGTCACTGCAGTGCATCCCCAGTGGTGCCAGTGCACTCTCTGGACTCACTGCACTGCATCCCCAGTGGTGCCAGTGTACTCTCTGGACTCACTGCAGTGCATCCCCAGTAGTGCCACTGCACTCTCTGGACTCACTGCACTGCATCACCATTGGTGCCAGTGCACTCTCCGGACTCACTGCAGTGCATCCGCAGTGGTGCCAGTGCACTCTCTGGACTCACTGCAGTGCATCCCCAGTGGTGCCAGTGCACTCTCTGCACTCACTACACTGCATCAACAGTGGTGCCAGTGCACTCTCTGGACTCACTGCAGTGCATCCCCAGTGGTGCCAGTGCACTCTCTGGACTCACTGCACTGCATCCCCAATGGTGCCAGTGCACTCTCTGGACTCACTGCACTGCATCACCATTGGTGTCAGGGCACTCTCCGGACTCACTGCAGTGCATCCGCAGTGGTGCCAGTGCACTCTTTCGAGTCACTGCACTGCATCCCCATTAGTGCCAGTGCATTCTCTGGACTCATTGCAGTGCATCCCCAGTGGTGCCAGTGCACTCTCTGGACTCACTGCACTGCATCCCCAGTGGTGCCAGTGCACTCTCTGGACTCACTGCACTGCATCCCCAGTGCTGACAGTGCACTCTCTGGACTCACTGCACTGCATCCCCAGTGGTGCTAGTGCACTCTCTGGACTCACTGCACTGCATCCCCAGTGGTGCCAGTGCACTTTCTGGACTCACTGCAGTGCATCCCCAGTGGTGCCAGTGCACTCTCTGGACTCACTGCAGTGCATCCCCAGTGGTGCCAGTGCACTCTCTGGACTCACTGCACTGCATCCCCAGTGGTGCCAGTGCACTCTCTGGACTCACTGCACTGCATCCCCAGTGGTGCCAGTGCACTCTCTGGACTCACTGCACTGCATCAACAGTGGTGCCAGTGCACTCTCTGGACTCACTGCACTCCATCCCCAGTGGGGCCACTGCACTCTCTGGACTCACTGCAGTGTATCCCCATTGGAGCCGGTGCACTCTCTGGACTCACTAAACTGCATCCCCAGTGGCGCCGGAGAACTCTCAGGACTCACTGCAGTGTATCCCCAGTGGTGCCAGTGCACTCTCTGGACTCACTGCACTGCATCTCCAGTGGTGCCAGTGCACTCTCTGGACTCACTGCACTCCATCCCCACTGGTGCCAGTCCACTCTCTGGACTCACTGCACTGCATCCCCAGTGGTGCCAGTGCACTCTCTGCACTCATGCACTGCATCCCCACTGGTGCCAGTGCACTCTTTGGACTCACTGCACTGCATCCCCTGTGGTGCCAGTGCACTCTCTGGACTCACTGCACCGCATCCCCAGTGGTGCCGGTGTAGTCTCTGGACTCACTGTAGTGCATCCCCAGTGGTGCCAGTGCAATCTCAGGACTCACTGCAGTGCAGCTCCAGTTGGTGCCAGTGCAGTCTCTGGACTCACTGCACTGCATCCCCAGTGGTGCCAGTGCACTCTCTGGACTCACTGCAGTGCATCCCCAGTGGTGCCAGTGCACTCTCTGGAGTCACTGCAGTGTATCCCCAGTGGTGCCAGTGCACTCTCTGGACTCACTGAACTGCATCCCCATTGGTGCCAGTGCACTCTCTGGACTCACTGCACTGCATCCGCAGTGGTGCCAGTGCACTCTCTGGACTCACTGCACTGCATCGCCAGTGGTGCCAGTGCACTCTCTGCACTCACTGCACTGCATCCCCAGTGGTGCCAGTGCACTCTCTGGACTCAGTGCACTGCATCCCCAGTGGTGCCAGTGCACTCTCCGGACTCACTGCACTGCATCCCCAGTGGTGCCAGTGCACTCTGTGGAGTCACTGCACTGCATCTCCAGTGGTGCCAGTGCACTCTCTGGACTCACTGCAGTGCATCCCCAGTGGTGCCAGTGCACTCTCTGGACTCACTGCAGTGCATCCCCAGTGGTGCCAGTGCACTCTCTGGACTCACTGCACTGCATCCCCAGTGGTGCCAGTGCACTCTCTGGAATCACTGCAGTGCATCCCCAATGGTGCCAGTGCACTCTCTGGAGTCAGTGCACTGCATCCCCAGTGGTGCCAGTGCACTCTCTGGACTCACTGCACTGCATCCCCAGTGGTGCCAGTGTACTCTCTGGACTCACTGCAGTGCATCCCCAGTGGTGCCACTGCACTCTCTGGACTCACTGCACTGCATCACCATTGGTGCCAGTGCACTCTCCGGACTCACTGCAGTGCATCCCCACTGGTGCCAGTGCAATCTCTGGACTCACTGCAGTGCATCCCCAGTGGTGCCAGTGCACTCTCTGCACTCACTGCACTGCATCAACAGTGGTGCCAGTGCACTCTCTGGACTCACTGCAGTGCATCCCCAGTGGTGCCAGTGCACTCTCTGGACTCACTGCACTGCATCCCCAGTGCTGACAGTGCACTCTCTGGAGTCACAGCACTGCATCAACAGTGGTGCCTCTGCACTCTCTGGAGTCACTGCACTGCATCCCCAGTGGTGCCAGTGCACTCTCTGGACTCACTGTAGTGCATCCCCAGTGGTGCCAGTGCAATCTCAGGACTCACTGCAGTGAAGCTCCAGTTGGTGCCAGTGCACTCTCTGGACTCACTGCACTGCATCCCCAGTGGTGCCAGTGCACTCTCTGGACTCACTGCAGTGCATCCCCAGTGGTGCCAGTGCACTCTCTGGACTCACTGCACTGCATCCCCAGTGGTGACACTGCACTCTCTGGACTCACTGCACTGCATCACCATTGGTGCCAGGGCACTCTCCGGACTCACTGCAGTGCATCCGCAGTGGTGCCAGTGCACTCTTTCGAGTCACTGCACTGCATCCCCATTAGTGCCAGTGCATTCTCTGGACTCACTGCAGTGCATCCCCAGTGGTGCCAGTGCACTCTCTGGACTCACTGCACTGCATCCCCAGTGGTGCCAGTGCACTCTCTGGACTCAGTGCACTGCATCCCCAGTGGTGTCAGTGCACTCTCTGCACTCATGCACTGCATCCCCAAGGTGCCAGTGCACTCTCTGGACTCAACTGCACTGCATCCCCAGTGGTGCCCGTGCACTCTCTGGATTCACTGCAGTGCATCCCCAGTGGTGCCAGTGCACTCTCTGCACTCATGCACTGCATCCCCACTGGTGCCAGTGCACTCTTTGAACTCACTGCACTGCATCCCCAGTGGTGCCAGTGCACTCTCTGGACTCACTGTAGTGCATCCCCAGTGGTGCCAGTGCAATCTCAGGACTCACTGCAGTGCAGCTCCAGTTGGTGCCAGTGCAGTCTCTAGACTCACTGCACTGCATCCCCAGTGGTGCCAGTGCACTCTCTGGACTCACTGCAGTGCATCCCCAGTGGTGCCAGTGCACTCTCTGGAGTCACTGCAGTGTATCCCCAGTGGTGCCAGTGCACTCTCTGGACTCACTGAACTGCATCCCCATTGGTGCCAGTGCACTCTCTGGACTCACTGCAGTGCATCCGCAGTGGTGCCAGTGCACTCTCTGGACTCACTGCACTGCATCGCCATTGGTGCCAGTGCACTCTCTGCACTCACTGCACTTCATCCACAGTGGTGCCAGTGCATTCTCTGGACTCAGTGCACTGCATCCCCAGTGGTGCCAGTGCACTCTCTGGACTCACTGCACTGCATCCCCAGTGGTGCCAGTGCACTCTGTGGAGTCAGAGCACTGCATCAACAGTGGTGCCTCTGCACTCTCTCGAGTCACTGCACTGCATCCCCGGTGGTGCCAGTGCACTCTCTGGACTCACTGCAGTGCATCCCCAGTGGTGCCAGTGCACTCTCTGGAGTCACTGCAGTGCATCCCCAGTGGTGCCAGTGCACTCTCTGGACTCACTGCACTGCATCCCCAGTGGTGCCAGTGTACTCTCTGGACTCACTGCAGTGCATCCCCAGTGGTGCCACTGCACTCTCTGGACTCACTGCACTGCATCACCATTGGTGCCAGTGCACTCTCCGGACTCACTGCACTGCATCCGCAGTGGTGCCAGTGCACTCTCTGGACTCACTGCAGTGCATCCCCACTGGTGCCAGTGCACTCTCTGGACTCACTGCAGTGCATCCCCAGTGGTGCCAGTGCACTCTCTGGACTCACTGCACTGCATCCCCAGTGGTGCCAGTGCACTCTCTGGACTCACTGCACTGCATCCCCAGGGGTGCCAGTGCACTCTCTGGACTCACTGCACTGCATCACCATTGGTGCCAGTGCACTCTCCGGACTCACTGCAGTGCATCCGCAGTGGTGCCAGTGCACTCTTTCGAGTCACTGCACTGCATCCCCATTAGTGCCAGTGCATTCTCTGGACTCATTGCAGTGCATCCCCAGTGGTGCCAGTGCACTCTCTGGACTCACTGCACTGCATCACCAGTGGTGCCAGTGCACTCTCTGGACTCACTGCACTGCATCCCCAGTGCTGACAGTGCACTCTCTGGACTCACTGCAGTGCATCCCCAGTGGTGCCAGTGCACTCTCTGGACTCACTGCGCTGCAAGCCAGTGGTACCAGTGCACTCTCCGGACTCACTGCACTGCATCCCCAGTGGTGCCAGTGCACTCTCTGCACTCACTGCAGTGCATCCCGGGTGGTGCCAGTGCACTCTCTGGACTCACTGCAGTGCATCCCCAGTGGTGCCAGTGCACTCTCTGGACTCACTGCAGTGCAACCCAGTGGTACCAGTGCACTCTCCGGACTCACTGCAGTGCATCCCCAGTGGTGCCAGTGCACTCTCTGGACTCACTGCAGTGCATCCCCGGTGTTCCCAGAGCACTCTCTGGACTCACCGGGGTGCATCCCCAGTGGTACCAGTGCACTCTCTCGACTCACCGCACTGCATCCCCAGTGGTGCCAGTGCACTCTATGGACTAACTGCACTGCATACCCAGTGGTGCCAGTGCACTCTCTGGAATCACTGCACTGCATCCCCAGTGGTGCCACTGCACTCTCTGGACTCACTGCACTGCATCCCCAGTGGTTCAAGTGCACTCTCTGGATCATTGCACTGCATCACCATTGGTGCCAGGGCACTCTCCGGACTCACTGCAGTGCATCCCCAGTGGTGCCAGTGCACTCTTCCGAGTCACTGCACTGCATCCCCAGTGGTGCCAGTGCATTCTCTGAACTCACTGCAGTGCATCCCCAGTGCTGCCAGTGCAGTCTCTAGACTCACTGCACTGCATCCCCAGTGCTGACAGTGCACTCCCTGGACTCACTGCACTGCATCCCCAGTGGTGCCTGTGTACTCTCTGGACTCAGTGCACTGCATCCCCAGTGGTGCCAGTGCACTCTCTGGACTCACTGCAGTGCATTCCCAGTGGTGCCAGTGCACTCTCTGCACTCACTGCACTGCATCTCCAGTGGTGCCAGTGCACTCTCTGGACTCACTGCAGTGCATCCCCTTTTGTGCCAGTGCACTCTCTGGACTCACTGCACTGCATCCCCAGTGGTGCCAGTGCACTCTCTGGACGCCTTGCAGTGAATCCCCGGTGGTGCCAATGCACTCTCTGGACTCACTGCACTAAATCCCCAGTGGTGCCAGTTCACTCTCTGGACTCACTGCACTAAATCCCCAGTGGTGCCAGTGCACTCTCTGGACTCACTGCACTGCATCCCCAGTGGTGCCAGTGCACTCTCTGGACTCACTGCACTGCATCCCCAGTGGTGCCAGTGCACGCTCTGGACTCAATGCACTGCATCCCCAGTGGTGCCAGTGCACTCTCTGGACTCACTGCACTGCATCACCATTGGTGCCAGTGCACTCTCCGGACTCACTGCAGTGCATCCGCAGTGGTGCCAGTGCACTCTTTCGAGTCACTGCAGTGCATCCCCAGTGGTGCCAGTGCACTGTCTGGACTCACTGCACTGCATCCCCAGTGGTGCCAGGGCACTCTCTGGACTCACTGCACTGCATCCCCAAGGTGCCAGTGCACTCTCTGGACTCACTGCAGTGCATCCCCAGTGGTGCCAGTGCACTCTCTGCACTCACTGCACTGCATCCCCAGTGGTGCCACTGCACTCTCTGGACTCACTGCACTGCATCACCATTGGTGCCAGGGCACTCTCCGGACTCACTGCAGTGCATCCGCAGTGGTGCCAGTGCACTCTTTCGAGTCACTGCACTGCATCCCCATTACTGCCAGTGCATTCTCTGGACTCATTGCAGTGCATCCCCAGTGGTGCCAGTGCACTCTCTAGACTCACTGCACTGCATCCCCAGTGGTGCCAGTGCACTCTCTGGACTCAGTGCACTGCATCCCCAGTGGTGTCAGTGCACTCTCTGCACTCATGCACTGCATCCCCAAGGTGCCAGTGCACTCTCTGGACTCAACTGCACTGCATCCCCAGTGGTGCCCGTGCACTCTCTGGATTCACTGCAGTGCATCCCCAGTGGTGCCAGTGCACTCTCTGGACTCACTGCACTGCATCCCCAGTGGTGCCAGTGAACTCTCTGGACTCACTGCAGTGCATCCCCAGTGGTGCCAGTGCACTCTCTGGACTCACTGCACTGCATCCCCAGTGGTGCCAGTGCACTCTCTGCACTCATGCACTGCATCCCCACTGGTGCCAGTGCACTCTTTGAACTCACTGCACTGCATCCCAAGTGGTGCCAGTGCACTCTCTGGACTCACTGCAGTGCATCCCCAGTGGTGCCAGTGCACTTTCTGGACTCACTGCAGTGCATCCCCAGTGGTGCCAGTGCACTCTCTGGACTCACTGCACTGCATCCCCAGTGGTGCCAGTGCACTCTCTGGACTCACTGCACTGCAACCCAGTGGTACCAGTGCACTCTCCGGACTCACTGCACTGCATCCCCAGTGGTGCCAGTGCACTCTCTGGACTCACTGCAGTGCATCCCCGGTGTTCCCAGAGCACTCTCTGGACTCACCGAGGTGCATCCCCAGTGGTGCCAGTGCACTCTCTGGACTCACCGCACTGCATCCCCAGTGGTGCCACTGCACTCTCTGGACTTACTGCACTGCATCCCCAGTGGTTCAAGTGCACTCTCTGGATCATTGCACTGCATCACCATTGGTGCCAGGGCACTCTCCGGACTCACTGCAGTGCATCCCCAGTGGTGCCAGTGCACTCTTTCGAGTCACTGCACTGCATCCCCAGTGGTGCCAGTGCATTCTCTGAACTCACTGCAGTACATCCCCAGTGGTGCCAGTGCAGTCTCTGGACTCACTGCACTGCATCCCCAGTGCTGACAGTGCACTCTCTGGACTCACTGCACTGCATCCCCAGTGGTGCCTGTGCACTCTCTGCACTCACTGCACTGCATCCCCAGTGGTGCCAGTGCACTCTCTGGACTCACTGCACTGCATCCCCAGTGGTGCCAGTGCACTCTCTGGAGTCACAGCACTGCATCAACAATGGTGCCTCTGCACTCTCAGGACTCACTGCACTGCATCCCCAGTGGTGCCTGTGCACTCTCTGGACTCACTGCACTGCATCCCCATTGGAGCCGGTGCACTCTGTGGACTAACTGCATTGCATCCCCAGTGGTGCCCGTACACTCTCTGGACTCACAGCACTGCATCCCCAGTGGTGCCAGTGCACTCTCTGGACTCACTGCAGTGCATCCCCAGTGGTGCCAGTGCACTCTCTGGACTCAGTGCACTGCATCCCCAGTGGTGCCAGTGCACTCTCTGGACTCAGTGCACTGCATCCCCAATGGTGCCAGTGCACTCTCTGGACTCACTGCAGTGCATCCCCAGTGGTGCCAGTGCACTCTCTGGACTCACTGCACTGCATCCCCAGTGGTGCCTGTGCACTCTCTGGACTCAGTGCAGTGCATCCCCAGTGGTGCCAGTGCACTCTCTGGACTCACTGCACTGCATCAACAGTGGTGCCAGTGCACTCTCTAGACTCACTGCACTCCATCCCCAGTGGGGCCACTGCACTCTGTGGACTCACTGCAGTGTATCCCCATTGGAGCCGGTGCACTCTCTGGACTCACTAAACTGCATCCCCAGTGGCACCGGAGAACTCTCAGGACTCACTGCAGTGTATCCCCAGTGGTGCCAGTGCACTCTCTGGACTCACTGCACTGCATCCCCAGTGGTGCCAGTGCACTCTCTGGACTCACTGCACTCCATCCCCACTGGTGCCAGTCCACTCTCTGGACTCACTGCACTGCATCCCCAGTGGTGCCAGTGCACTCTCTGCACTCATGCACTGCATCCCCACTGGTGCCAGTGCACTCTTTGGACTCACTGCACTGAATCCCCTGTGGTGCCAGTGCACTCTCTGGACTCACTGCACTGCATCCCCAGTGGTGCCAGTGTAGTCTCTGGACTCACTGTAGTGCATCCCCAGTGGTGCCAGTGCAATCTCAGGACTCACTGCAGTGCAGCTCCAGTTGGTGCCAGTGCAGTCTCTGGACTCACTGCACTGCATCCCCAGTGGTGCCAGTGCACTCTCTGGACTCACTGCAGTGCATCCCCAGTGGTGCCAGTGCACTCTCTGGAGTCACTGCAGTGTATCCCCAGTGGTGCCAGTGCACTCTCTGGACTCACTGAACTGCATCCCCATTGGTGCCAGTGCACTCTCTGGACTCACTGCACTGCATCCCCAGTGGTGCCAGTGCACTCTCTGGACTCACTGCACTGCATCGCCAGTGGTGCCAGTGCACTCTCTGCACTCACTGCACTGCATCCCCAGTGGTGCCAGTGCACTCTCTGGACTCAGTGCACTGCATCCCCAGTGGTGCCAGTGCACTCTCTGGACTCACTGCACTGCATCCCCAGTGGTGCCAGTGCACTCTGTGGAGTCACTGCACTGCATCCCCAGTGGTGCCAGTGCACTCTCTGGACTCACTGCAGTGCATCCCCAGTGGTGCCAGTGCACTCTCTGGACTCACTGCAGTGCATCCCCAGTGGTGCCAGTGCACTCTCTGGACTCACTGCACTGCATCCCCAGTGGTGCCAGTGCACTCTCTGGAATCACTGCAGTGCATCCCCAGTGGTGCCAGTGCACTCTCTGGAGTCAGTGCACTGCATCCCCAGTGGTGCCAGTGCACTCTCTGGACTCACTGCACTGCATCCCCAGTGGTGCCAGTGTACTCTCTGGACTCACTGCAGTGCATCCCCAGTGGTGCCACTGCACTCTCTGGACTCACTGCACTGCATCACCATTGGTGCCAGTGCACTCTCCGGACTCACTGCAGTGCATCCCCACTGGTGCCAGTGCAATCTCTGGACTCACTGCAGTGCATCCCCAGTGGTGCCAGTGCACTCTCTGCACTCACTGCACTGCATCAACAGTGGTGCCAGTGCACTCTCTGGACTCACTGCAGTGCATCCCCAGTGGTGCCAGTGCACTCTCTGGACTCACTGCACTGCATCCCCAGTGCTGACAGTGCAATCTCAGGACTCACTGCAGTGCAGCTCCAGTTGGTGCCAGTGCACTCTCTGGACTCACTGCACTGCATCCCCAGTGGTGCCAGTGCACTCTCTGGACTCACTGCACTGCATCCCCAGTGGTGCCAGTGCACTCTCTGGACTCACTGCAGTGCATCCCCAGTGGTGCCAGTGCACTCTCTGGACTCACTGCACTGCATCCCCAGTGGTGCCAGTGCACTCTCTGGACTCACTGCACTGCATCCCCAGTGGTGACAGTGCACTCTCTGCACTCACTGCACTGCATCCCCAGTGGTGCCAGTGCACTATCTGGACTCATTGCAGTGCATCCCCTGTGGTGCCAGTGCACTCTCTGAGTCACTGCACTGCATTCCCAGTGGTGCCAGTGCACTCTCTGGACTCACTGCAGTGCATCCCCAGTGGTGCCAGTGCACTCTCTGGACTCACTGCACTGCAACCCCAGTCGTGCCAGTGCACTCCCTGGACTCACTGCAGTGCACCCCCACTGGTGCCAGTGCACTCTCTGGACTCAGTGCACTGCATCCCCAGTGGTGTCAGTGCACTCTCTGGACTCACTGCACTGCATCCCCAAGGTGCCAGTGCACTCTCTGGACTCAACTGCACTGCATCCCCAGTGGTGCCCGTGCACTCTCTGGATTCACTGCAGTGCATCCCCAGTGGTGCCAGTGCACTCTCTGGACTCACTGCACTGCATCCCCAGTGCTGCCAGTGCACTCTCTGGACTCACTGCACTCCATCCCCACTGGTGCCAGTCCACTCTCTGGACTCACTGCACTGCATCCCCAGTGGTGCCAGTGCACTCTCTGCACTCATGCACTGCATCCCCACTGGTGCCAGTGCACTCTTTGGACTCACTGCACTGCATCCCCAGTGGTGCCAGTGCACTCTCTGGACTCACTGCAGTGCATCCCCAGTGGTGCCAGTGCACTCTCTGGAGTCACTGCAGTGTATCCCCAGTGGTGCCAGTGCACTCTCTGGACTCACTGAACTGCATCCCCATTGGTGCCAGTGCACTCTCTGGACTCACTGCAGTGCATCCGCAGTGGTGCCAGTGCACTCTCTGGACTCACTGCACTGCATCGCCAGTGGTGCCAGTGCACTCTCTGCACTCACTGCACTGCATCCCCAGTGGTGCCAGTGCACTCTCTGGACTCAGTGCACTGCATCCCCAGTGGTGCCAGTGCACTCTCTGGACTCACTGCACTGCATCCCCAGTGGTGCCAGTGCACTCTGTGGACTCACTGCACTGCATCC
This sequence comes from Anser anser, assembly GCF_964211835.1. NCBI lineage: Eukaryota > Metazoa > Chordata > Aves > Anseriformes > Anatidae > Anser > Anser anser. The sequence continues at coordinate 154,000 of NW_028153967.1, forward strand.
CCAGTGGTGCCAGTGCACTCTCTGGACTCACTGCAGTGCATCCCCAGTGGTGCCAGTGCACTCTCTGGACTCACTGCAGTGCATCCCCAGTGGTGCCAGTGCACTCTCTGGACTCACTGCACTGCATCCCCAGTGGTGCCAGTGCACTCTCTGGAATCACTGCAGTGCATCCCCAGTGGTGCCAGTGCACTCTCTGGAGTCAGTGCACTGCATCCCCAGTGGTGCCAGTGCACTCTCTGGACTCACTGCACTGCATCCCCAGTGGTGCCAGTGTACTCTCTGGACTCACTGCAGTGCATCCCCAGTGGTGCCACTGCACTCTCTGGACTCACTGCACTGCATCACCATTGGTGCCAGTGCACTCTCCGGACTCACTGCAGTGCATCCCCACTGGTGCCAGTGCAATCTCTGGACTCACTGCAGTGCATCCCCAGTGGTGCCAGTGCACTCTCTGCACTCACTGCACTGCATCAACAGTGGTGCCAGTGCACTCTCTGGACTCACTGCAGTGCATCCCCAGTGGTGCCAGTGCACTCTCTGGACTCACTGCACTGCATCCCCAGTGGTGCCAGTGCACTCTCTGGAGTCACAGCACTGCATCAACAGTGGTGCCTCTGCACTCTCTGGAGTCACTGCACTGCATCCCCAGTGGTGCCAGTGCACTCTCTGGACTCACTGCACTGCATTCCCAGTGGTGCCAGTGCACTCTTTCGAGTCACTGCAGTGCATCCCCAGTGGTGCCAGTGCACTCTCTGTACTCACTGCACTGCATCCCCAGTGGTGCCAGTGCACTCTCTGGACTCACTGCACTGCATCCCCAGTGGTGCCAGTGCACGCTCTGGACTCACTGCAGTGCATCCCCAGTGGTGCCAGTGCACTCTCTGGACTCACTGCATTGCATCACCATTGGTGCCAGGGCACTCTCCGGACTCACTGCAGTGCATCCGCAGTGGTGCCAGTGCACTCTTTCGAGTCACTGCAGTGCATCCCCAGTGGTGCCAGTGCACTGTCAGGACTCACTGCACTGCATCCCCAGGGGTGCCAGTGCACTCTCTGGACTCACTGCACTGCATCCCCAAGGTGCCAGTGCACTCTCTGGACTCACTGCAGTGCATCCCCAGTGGTGCCAGTGCACTCTCTGCACTCACTGCACTGCATCCCCAGTGGTGCCAGTGCACTCTCTGGACTCACTGCACTGCATCACCATTGGTGCCAGGGCACTCTCCGGACTCACTGCAGTGCATCCGCAGTGGTGCCAGTGCACTCTTTCGAGTCACTGCACTGCATCCCCATTAGTGCCAGTGCATTCTCTGGACTCATTGCAGTGCATCCCCAGTGGTGCCAGTGCACTCTCTGGACTCACTGCACTGCATCCCCAGTGGTGCCAGTGCACTCTCTGGACTCAGTGCACTGCATCCCCAGTGGTGTCAGTGCACTCTCTGCACTCATGCACTGCATCCCCAAGGTGCCAGTGCACTCTCTGCACTCACTGCACTGCATCCCCAGTGGTGCCACTGCACTCCCTGGATTCACTGCAGTGCATCCCCAGTGGTGCCAGTGCACTCTCTGCACTCATGCACTGCATCCCCACTGGTGCCAGTGCACTCTTTGAACTCACTGCACTGCATCCCCAGTGGTGCCAGTGCACTCTCTGGACTCACTGCACTGCATCCCCAGTGGTGCCAGTGTAGTCTCTGGACTCACTGTAGTGCATCCCCAGTGGTGCCAGTGCAATCTCAGGACTCACTGCAGTGCAGCTCCAGTTGGTGCCAGTGCAGTCTCTGGACTCACTGCACTGCATCCCCAGTGGTGCCAGTGCACTCTCTGGACTCACTGCAGTGCATCCCCAGTGGTGCCAGTGCACTCTCTGGAGTCACTGCAGTGTATCCCCAGTGGTGCCAGTGCACTCTCTGGACTCACTGAACTGCATCCCCATTGGTGCCAGTGCACTCTCTGGACTCACTGCAGTGCATCCGCAGTGGTGCCAGTGCACTCTCTGGACTCACTGCACTGCATCGCCAGTGGTGCCAGTGCACTCTCTGCACTCACTGCACTTCATCCACAGTGGTGCCAGTGCACTCTCTGGACTCAGTGCACTGCATCCCCAGTGGTGCCAGTGCACTCTCTGGACTCACTGCACTGCATCCCCAGTGGTGCCAGTGCACTCTGTGGAGTCAGAGCACTGCATCAACAGTGGTGCCTCTGCACTCTCTGGAGTCACTGCACTGCATCCCCAGTGGTGCCAGTGCACTCTCTGGACTCACTGCAGTGCATCCCCAGTGGTGCCAGTGCACTCTCTGGAGTCACTGCAGTGCATCCCCAGTGGTGCCAGTGCACTCTCTGGACTCACTGCACTGCATCCCCAGTGGTGCCAGTGTACTCTCTGGACTCACTGCAGTGCATCCCCAGTGGTGCCACTGCACTCTCTGGACTCACTGCACTGCATCACCATTGGTGCCAGTGCACTCTCTGGACTCACTGCACTGCATCCGCAGTGGTGCCAGTGCACTCTCTGGACTCACTGCAGTGCATCCCCAGTGGTGCCAGTGCACTCTCTGGACTCACTGCAGTGCATCCCCAGTGGTGCCAGTGCACTCTCTGGACTCACTGCACTGCATCCCCAGTGGTGCCAGTGCACTCTCTGGACTCACTGCACTGCATCCCCAGTGGTGCCAGTGCACTCTCTGGACTCACTGCACTGCATCACCATTGGTGTCAGGGCACTCTCCGGACTCACTGCAGTGCATCCGCAGTGGTGCCAGTGCACTCTTTCGAGTCACTGCACTGCATCCCCATTAGTGCCAGTGCATTCTCTGGACTCATTGCAGTGCATCCCCAGTGGTGCCAGTGCACTCTCTGGACTCACTGCACTGCATCCCCAGTGGTGCCAGTGCACTCTCTGGACTCACTGCACTGCATCCCCAGTGCTGACAGTGCACTCTCTGGACTCACTGCAGTGCATCCCCAGTGGTGCCAGTGCACTCTCTGGACTCACTGCGCTGCAAGCCACTGGTATCAGTGCACTCTCCGGACTCACTGCACTGCATCCCCAGTGGTGCCAGTGCACTCTCTGCACTCACTGCAGTGCATCCCCAGTGGTGCCAGTGCACTCTCTGGACTCACTGCAGTGCATCCCCAGTGGTGCCAGTGCACTCTCTGGACTCACTGCAGTGCAACCCAGTGGTACCAGTGCACTCTCCGGACTCACTGCAGTGCATCCCCAGTGGTGCCAGTGCACTCTCTGGACTCACTGCAGTGCATCCCCGGTGTTCCCAGAGCACTCTCTGGACTCACCGAGGTGCATCCCCAGTGGTACCAGTGCACTCTCTGGACTCACCGCACTGCATCCCCAGTGGTGCCAGTGCACTCTATGGACTAACTGCACTGCATACCCAGTGGTGCCAGTGCACTCTCTGGAATCACTGCACTGCATCCCCAGTGGTGCCACTGCACTCTCTGGACTCACTGCACTGCATCCCCAGTGGTTCAAGTGCACTCTCTGGATCATTGCACTGCATCACCATTGGTGCCAGGGCACTCTCCGGACTCACTGCAGTGCATCCCCAGTGGTGCCAGTGCACTCTTCCGAGTCACTGCACTGCATCCCCAGTGGTGCCAGTGCATTCTCTGAACTCACTGCAGTGCATCCCCAGTGGTGCCAGTGCAGTCTCTAGACTCACTGCACTGCATCCCCAGTGCTGACAGTGCACTCTCTGGACTCACTGCACTGCATCCCCAGTGGTGCCTGTGTACTCTCTGGACTCAGTGCACTGCATCACCAGTGGTGCCAGTGCACTCTCTGGACTCACTGCAGTGCATTCCCAGTGGTGCGAGTGCACTCTCTGCACTCACTGCAGTGCATCCCCAGTGGTGCCAGTGCACTCTCTGGAATCACTGCATCCCAGTGGTGCCAGGGCACTCTCTGGACTCACTGCATTGCATCCCCAGTGGTGCCAGTGCACTCTGTGGACTCACCGCAGTGCAGCCCCTTAGGTGCCAGTGCACTCTCTGTACTCACTGCACTGCATCCCCAGTGGTGCCAGTGCACTCTCTGGACGCCTTGCAGTGAATCCCCGGTGGTGCCAATGCACTCTCTGGACTCACTGCACTAAATCCCCAGTGGTGCCAGTTCACTCTCTGGACTCACTGCACTAAATCCCCAGTGGTGCCAGTGCACTCTCTGGACTCACTGCACTGCATCCCCAGTGGTGCCAGTGCACTCTCTGGACTCACTGCACTGCATCCCCAGTGGTGCCAGTGCACGCTCTGGACTCACTGCAGTGCATCCCCAGTGGTGCCAGTGCACTCTCTGGACTCACTGCACTGCATCACCATTGGTGCCAGGGCACTCTCCGGACTCACTGCAGTGCATCCGCAGTGGTGCCAGTGCACTCTTTCGAGTCACTGCAGTGCATCCCCAGTGGTGCCAGTGCACTGTCTGGACTCACTGCACTGCATCCCCAGTGGTGCCAGGGCACTCTCTGGACTCACTGCACTGCATCCCCAAGGTGCCAGTGCACTCTCTGGACTCACTGCAGTGCATCCGCAGTGGTGCCAGTGCACTCTTTCGAGTCACTGCACTGCATCCCCATTAGTGCCAGTGCATTCTCTGGACTCATTGCAGTGCATCCCCAGTGGTGCCAGTGCACTCTCTGGACTCACTGCACTGCATCCCCAGTGGTGCCAGTGCACTCTCTGGACTCACTGCACTGCATCCCCAGTGCTGACAGTGCACTCTCTGGACTCACTGCAGTGCATCCCCAGTGGTGCCAGTGCACTCTCTGGACTCACTGCGCTGCAAGCCACTGGTATCAGTGCACTCTCCGGACTCACTGCACTGCATCCCCAGTGGTGCCAGTGCACTCTCTGCACTCACTGCAGTGCATCCCCAGTGGTGCCAGTGCACTCTCTGGACTCACTGCAGTGCATCCCCAGTGGTGCCAGTGCACTCTCTGGACTCACTGCAGTGCAACCCAGTGGTACCAGTGCACTCTCCGGACTCACTGCAGTGCATCCCCAGTGGTGCCAGTGCACTCTCTGGACTCACTGCAGTGCATCCCCGTTGTTCCCAGAGCACTCTCTGGACTCACCGAGGTGCATCCCCAGTGGTACCAGTGCACTCTCTGGACTCACCGCACTGCATCCCCAGTGGTGCCAGTGCACTCTATGGACTAACTGCACTGCATACCCAGTGGTGCCAGTGCACTCTCTGGAATCACTGCACTGCATCCCCAGTGGTGCCACTGCACTCTCTGGACTCACTGCACTGCATCCCCAGTGGTTCAAGTGCACTCTCTGGATCATTGCACTGCATCACCATTGGTGCCAGGGCACTCTCCGGACTCACTGCAGTGCATCCCCAGTGGTGCCAGTGCACTCTTCGGAGTCACTGCACTGCATCCCCAGTGGTGCCAGTGCATTCTCTGAACTCACTGCAGTGCATCCCCAGTGGTGCCAGTGCAGTCTCTAGACTCACTGCACTGCATCCCCAGTGCTGACAGTGCACTCTCTGGACTCACTGCACTGCATCCCCAGTGGTGCCTGTGTACTCTCTGGACTCAGTGCACTGCATCACCAGTGGTGCCAGTGCACTCTCTGGACTCACTGCAGTGCATTCCCAGTGGTGCCAGTGCACTCTCTGCACTCACTGCAGTGCATCCCCAGTGGTGCCAGTGCACTCTCTGGAATCACTGCATTCCCAGTGGTGCCAGGGCACTCTCTGGACTCACTGCATTGCATCCCCAGTGGTGCCAGTGCACTCTGTGGACTCACCGCAGTGCAGCCCCTTAGGTGCCAGTGCACTCTCTGTACTCACTGCACTGCATCCCCAGTGGTGCCAGTGCACTCTCTGGACGCCTTGCAGTGAATCCCCGGTGGTGCCAATGCACTCTCTGGACTCACTGCACTAAATCCCCAGTGGTGCCAGTTCACTCTCTGGACTCACTGCACTAAATCCCCAGTGGTGCCAGTGCACTCTCTGGACTCACTGCACTGCATCCCCAGTGGTGCCAGTGCACTCTCTGGACTCACTGCACTGCATCCCCAGTGGTGCCAGTGCACGCTCTGGACTCACTGCAGTGCATCCCCAGTGGTGCCAGTGCACTCTCTGGACTCACTGCACTGCATCACCATTGGTGCCAGGGCACTCTCCGGACTCACTGCAGTGCATCCGCAGTGGTGCCAGTGCACTCTTTCGAGTCACTGCAGTGCATCCCCAGTGGTGCCAGTGCACTGTCTGGACTCACTGCACTGCATCCCCAGTGGTGCCAGGGCACTCTCTGGACTCACTGCACTGCATCCCCAAGGTGCCAGTGCACTCTCTGGACTCACTGCAGTGCATCCCCAGTGGTGCCAGTGCACTCTCTGGACTCACTGCACTGCATCCCCAGTGGTGCCACTGCACTCCCTGGACTCACTGCACTGCATCACCATTGGTGCCAGGGCACTCTCCGGACTCACTGCAGTGCATCCCCAAGGTGCCAGTGCACTCTCTGGACTCAACTGCACTGCATCCCCAGTGGTGCCCGTGCACTCTCTGGAGTCACTGCAGTGCATCCCCAGTGGTGCCAGTGCACTCTCTGGACTCACTGCAGTGCATCCCCAGTGGTGCCAGTGCACTCTCTGGACTCACTGCAGTGTATCCCCAGTGGTGCCAGTGCACTCTCTGGACTCACTGCAGTGCATCCCCAGTGGTGCCAGTGCACTCTCTGGACTCACTGCACTGCATCCCCAGTGGTGCCAGTGTAGTCTCTGGACTCACTGTAGTGCATCCCCAGTGGTGCCAGTGCAATCTCAGGACTCACTGCAGTGCAGCTCCAGTTGGTGCCAGTGCAGTCTCTGGACTCACTGCAGTGCATCCCCAGTGGTGCCAGTGCACTCTCTGGAGTCACTGCAGTGTATCCCCAGTGGTGCCAGTGCACTCTCTGGACTCACTGAACTGCATCCCCATTGGTGCCAGTGCACTCTCTGGACTCACTGCACTGCATCCGCAGTGGTGCCAGTGCACTCTCTGGACTCACTGCACTGCGTCCCCAGTGGTGCCAGTGCACTCTCTGCACTCACTGCACTGCATCCCCAATGGTGCCAGTGCACTCTCTGGACTCAGTGCACTGCATCCCCAGTGGTGCCAGTGCACTCTCTGGACTCACTGCACTGCATCCCCAGTGGTGCCAGTGCACTCTCTGGAGTCACTGCAGTGCATCCCCAGTGGTGCCAGTGCACTCTCTGGACTCACTGCACTGCATCCACAGTGGTGCCAGTGTACTCTCTGGACTCACTGCACTGCATCCCCGGTGGTGCCACTGCACTCTCTGGACTCACTGCACTGCATCACCATTGGTGCCAGTGCACTCTCCGGACTCACTGCAGTGCATCCGCAGTGGTGCCAGTGCACTCTCTGGACTCACTGCAGTGCATCCCCACTGGTGCCAGTGCACTCTCTGGACTCACTGCAGTGCATCCCCTTTGGTGCCAGTGCACTCTCTGGACTCACTGCACTGCATCCCCAGTGGTGCCAGTGCACTCTCTGGACTCACTGCACTGCATCCCCAGTGGTGCCAGTGAACTCTCTGGACTCACTGCACTGCATCACCATTGGTGTCAGGGCACTCTCCGGACTCACTGCAGTGCATCCCCAGTGGTGCCAGTGCACTCTCTGGACTCACTGCACTGCATCCCCAGTGCTGACAGTGCACTCTCTGGACTCACTGCAGTGCATCCCCAGTGGTGCCAGTGCACTCTCTGGACTCACTGCGCTGCAAGCCAGTGGTACCAGTGCACTCTCCGGACTCACTGCACTGCATCCCCAGTGGTGCCAGTGCACTCTCTGCACTCACTGCAGTGCATCCCCAGTGGTGCCAGTGCACTCTCTGGACTCACTGCAGTGCATCCCCATTGGTGCCAGTGCACTCTCTGGACTCACTGCAGTGAAACCCAGTGGTACCAGTGCACTCTATGGACTAACTGCACTGCATACCCAGTGGTGCCAGTGCACTCTCTGGAATCACTGCACTGCATCCCCAGTGGTGCCACTGCACTCTCTGGACTCACTGCACTGCATCCCCAGTGGTTCAAGTGCACTATCTGGATCATTGCACTGCATCACCATTGTTGCCAGGGTACTCTCCGGACTCACTGCAGTGCATCCCCAGTGGTGCCAGTGCACTCTTTCGAGTCACTGCACTGCATTCCCAGTGGTGCCAGTGCATTCTCTGAACTCACTGCAGTGCATCCCCAGTGGTGCCAGTGCAGTCTCTGGACTCACTGCACTGCATCCCTAGTGCTGACAGTGCACTCTCTGGACTCACTGCACTGCATCCCCAGTGGTGCCTGTGTACTCTCTGGACTCAGTGCACTGCATCCCCAGTGGTGCCACTGCACTCTCTGGACTCACTGCAGTGCATTCCCAGTGGTGCCAGTGCACTCTCTGCACTCACTGCACTGCATCCCCAGTGGTGCCAGTGCACTCTCTGGACTCACTGCAGTGCATCCCCTTTTGTGCCAGTGCACTCTCTGCACTCACTGCACTGCATCCCCAGTGGTACCAGTGCACTCTCTGGACTCACTGCAGTGCATCCCCTTTTGTGCCAGTGCACTCTCTGGACTCACTGCACTGCATCCCCAGTGGTGCCAGTGCACTCTCTGCACTCACTGCACTGCATCCCCAGTGGTGCCAGTGCACTCTCTGGACTCACTGCAGTGCATCCCCAGTGGTGCCAGTGCACTCTCTGGACTCATGCACTGCATCCCCAGTGCTGACAGTGCACTCTTTGGACTCACTGTGCTGCATCCCCAGTGGTGCCAGTGCACTCTCTGGACTCACTGCAGTGTAACCCCTGTGGTGCCAGTGCACTCTGTGCTCTCACTGCACTGCATCCCCAGTGGTGCCAGTGCACTCTCTGGACTTGCCGGGGTGCATCCCCAGTGGTGCCAGTGCACTCTCTGGACTCACTGCAGTGCATCCCCAGTGGTGCCAGTGCACTCTCTGGAATCACTGCATTCC